>NC_052117.1:74734-87503 GCF_012273895.1 Zerene cesonia | reverse complement strand
TGATGTCTGCATTACGCCGAAGTCGTCAGTAGTATCTTTAATTATACAAAAACTGTTCGCAACTTATCATTTACAATAATTGATATTCGCTGCAACAGGCGGCGAGGTTCCTTTGATGCATTCCATAGAAACATCTTACGAGCAATTACAATATTTACACAAGAACATGCAAATTTTCGCGTCTCTTTGCACTTACATTTGACAAGTAACATTTCACACTAATTACATTACAAGCTCTTACGATTTGTGGCCGAATTGTTGAGAGACAAATTAATAAATTATTAATTATTAAAATTCGCAAATGCGACTTACAAAACATCCTGGCTCATTGAGAAATTGTAAATACTGTATATTACTATTAACAGAAAATAGAAACAAATAAGACAAAATTGATTATTATCTTTAACGATTAGATCGCGCGAAAACATGCGTTTATAATTTATATGAAGTTATTAGCAAATTATATTATATACATTTTTAATTATATTATATTATTAAAAATGTATAATATTTATAACAGTCGTACTGCCTAAGCTTGACCTTGTTTCTATCCATATTAATTCTGCAATTGCGTAATCTACGCATGAACATAAATGTACACATGTACGACTATGAATGTTTTTTATTTGGTATATTATTATTAGTTTGGTATATATTATAGTATTTGTGACATGTTGTAATAGACATTTTTTATGCACATCCATATGACCTCCCAAATCGTAATTACAGACCTGAGTAAAAGGTCTGATAATTAACTTTTAAATGCTATCATTGCAATGTAATAATATCGAACCCATCCAATACATACTTATGTATTCGTCATAGAACTGGAATGTATGTAACTAGATCGGCGAACTTCCTTTAAATACCATTTCAGTGCAATTGGAATAATATAAACGATATGTAGGTTGTACATATCCCAGCACTGTACGGATTCTCGCAACGGACTGGAATGTGTACCGGGTATTACTGTTGTTAATATGTAGATATATTGTTTTCTATACATTAAGACACTATTTCTGCTTAGCCAGTTTGAAGGCGGTTGAGTTTGTTAAAAATAATTAACATGCACTGTAAAAGGTCTTTAATATAGAAGTGAAACAGCGGTGTTGTTGTTAAGATGCGTAATCTTAATCCACTGAAATCGGACACGCTTCAGTTAGTGCACGATGCAATGCACCATCGCTGGCCTGGACTACTTTTTGATGTCTTTCTCAAGGTTACTTAGTATATGTGCTCATGCAATAAATCTGTTTGAATTTGATTTCGAACATTTTTCGACGACATCTGCGTCGTATTTCTGATTCGCGGTCAGCTACTGGTACACATTAAAATAACTAAAGTTGTTGAAGCAACAACATTTTGATATCATTTGAATAAGTCTTTGTTAAAACGTTACATAAGTTTGTCATATGCAATTTGATCTTCTAACATTCTTTAAAATACGAAACTGGTTGTGATGAAATATTTTTCATTCCCTTATATATGAAGTACCTTTCGTCAATCGTAGAACATATTGTACAGTTTGATACAACAAATTTTGGTCAAAATATAAAAAAGATACCTATTCAAGAGTCATAATATAATAAATTAAATATCATGGTGTGTTTGCATATTTACCATTTTAATTTTATTTTAACTAGTATTAGATTATCTGTGGTCTTAAGGCAGTCTTAAGGCTTTCAAAATATATATGCAGCCAAATTTTGAAACACGAGTCGATCCTTATTCTCATAATCTATGATAAACGTAACATATTGCAGCTTCAATAAAATAAGATATACAACGATTTGTTAATCTCTGATTTCGGCGTCGGCTTCGAACTATTTAGAGCTCAGCTTAGTTAAAGAATCGCTCTGCTGGAGCGATTAACGCTAGCACCTTTCCGCTCATATGCAATGTTTTCATCGATTTAATTGTTCTAATAAACATAATATCTCTGTAGTCGATGTTTATATAACATAGTTTCTATATTAAACTCATAATCCACGGAAGATGGCGAGCATTCTTCGAATATTTGACAAACGCTTGCGGCTGCGGAGCATGCGTGAGCGCAGGCACCGCGACCGCCGCTCCTACTTACACTAATACACATAACTATCGCTTTTTAAACTGAACCAATAAAGCGTAAATACATAAACAATTTGATCGTGTAATCTCGCTTTGTCACTTACTGTCTTGTTACCGGTGCTGGCTTTGTTATAAACTTTGTTTAAATTATAATAAAAACCTTCCTGATATTGTTGCATGCAAACTGCACAAGTCTTACCCGACTTTTGCTAGTTTCTATTTGAATTCTACTCAAAGTCGTTTATTCTAAGCGTATAATTGCTAACGAGCTCTTTAACTGTATCCACACTTTTAACGCAAATGTAGAAAAAATAATTATTAATTATATTTTATATGTATATGACAATCCGGTACATATAAGTACGTATTATAACTATTTAAAGAACTATCAATTCTATGGGGAAACACATAACACATCAAAGGACCACACGCTCTATTTGAGATTAGACTTGATTTGATTAAGCCTTAATAAAATGCGTAACGCGGAAATATGCTTGAACCCGTAAATGAAAAATCTTCTGGATAAATGTTCAAATCTCAACAATAATATAAAAAATAATAATATTTCCTATAATTTCTATTTCACTTGATCGTACAACTCTAACAGTTCAATCTAACAAAAATATTTTTTTTGGGTTTTTTATAACTGAAGGGAGAAGAATCTTATGAGGGAAAAACTTTAGAAATTTTGCGCTAAAAATAAACAAATTTGAAAAACTCACGGATATTAAAACATCAGGCAACAGAAAGTAGGCGCGCAGACAAAAGGCAGATGAAATGGTTCATTTTGTGATTTTCGCAATATACATTTTCCAATTGAAACAGTTTCTTATTAATCCCCGAAAATAAAGTTGAATTTAATTTAAGATTATAGAATCAATATTTCAAGGTATCTTCTTTCAGGGTTAAATAATGAAATCGTCTTAATATTATTAAATGAGACCTTCAAAACATTTCTAAATCCCAAATGATAAAATGTGTCAGAAATTTAAATCACATAAAGAATTGTTACACAGTTATAAAATCTATATCGACATTGAATAATGCAGCATCGTTTCCTTATTAATTTCCTCGATTTATATTTAATAATTTCATAATTTATTTGAATTGTACAATTTTCCTCACATCGTAAATATTATTCTAATATTTTTTGCAACTCAACCCCGCTGTATGAGGTTGGACATCGAATCAATTAATTATAATAAGAGCAGAGTTTGCGCAATCTCGCGCTCGGAAGATTGCGTACAGCACGCACTCGCGTATATAACGCTCTCGGTCCGACCGATGCTACACAGTTCACTTTATCCTTTCGATCTTCAAACAAACAACCAAAAAATCCAACATGAAATCTTTCGTAAGTTCATCTTGTATTTGATTTTAATGAAAGAAACAAAAAACAACGTTGATAATATCTAATAATCAAAGTTATTAATGGCGTCAAAAAGGCTCCCCTTAGCCTTTAAAGGTTTTTAGTTCCTCAACAACTTCTCCAGGGCATGATACTAATAACTCCTTCAAACCCAGGTGTGCGTCGTTCTCCTCGCGGCCGTGGCCCTCGCCGCCCCTGAAGGCAAGCGCGACAAGCGTGGCTTCCTGCACGGCGACTTGGACCTCCACTCCTCCTCCCTGCACTTCGGGCACGGCTACGATGTCCTGGATGTGCACAGCGCGCCCATCATCCACAGCGCTCCCGCTGCCAGGATCGTGTCTGTTAACAAGCTTGTCGAGGTTCCTAAGGTAAGCATTGCTCTACGCCTCACACATGTATTTGATGGCTTTCATATTGGATGGCTTTATACAAAAGTTTTGTTTACATTTTTAGAATGCATATCAATATAATATATCACAAAATATATGTACAATAATATAATGTTAAAAAAAGGATCGTGCATGAAATATTTACAAAAATCAAAAAGATGATCTAAAATTTTGCTCATATTGATATACAAATAAAATGTTATACAATCATTTAAATTTACAGGTCGTGGAAGTCCAGAAACTTGTGTCCGTCCCCAAGGTTGTGTCGGTCCCTAAAATCGTGAAGGTATCCAAGATCGTGGAGGAGCCCCACTACTCCTTCTCCTCTCCCCACTACGCCGTTGCCGCGCCCCACTACTCCCTCGGCTCTTCATACTCCTCCGGATGGTGGTGAACAGCTGAATAGTCAATTTATAGTCATTAATTTCTTAAAATTACTCTTGTGAAAAATCTATAGCTAAACTTTAGAGTCTGATCATTCAGTAAATGTTATGAATTTCATTGTTCATTCGAACCTTCTCTTTACAAATATCAAATCCTTCTATTCTTTTCTCATTCTCAGTGTCTGATCAGTCTCTAAAGCTTCACTCTCTGTGGAGAAGTCGTGGCGAGTGTATCACTCATCATCGATTATCTCCGAGGCTAACCACCACCAAACTTTATTACTTTTTTAAGAATATACTATGTTTTTTTTATAATATTGGTTTTATTGCTTAAACTTTTTGATAATAACCCCCCAATACCAACAAAATATACATCAAGACCTTGTCACGTTAAAATTTGAATTTCGTAAACCAAATAACAAATGACCAGAAACAGTTATTAAAGATAATTGCATCGTGAAGGCCAATGCTAGACGCCTCAATCACAAATTAATTAAATGTTACATTTCTCATCATACGAGTATAATACCAACTATTGCTAATCGTAGATTTTATTAATGCCATGATTGCGTGTGCGGATGATATGAGGTCACTTAATCACATTGAGATCAAGGACTGTACGATGGGATGGGGTTAGTACAAAACTACTACTAATTCGGCAAGTGACTTGTAACGCAATGTGATGTGAATCGAATTACTTACAAGGTAAATATATTCCAGTAACGAGTTCGAAGTAACGTGCAGTCTGCAGGGTTAGGTCTTACGTTACTCGTATAAAGTCGTGTGTCTATTGCTATCATGCAAGATGTTCGATGTTACAAGTCCTATATAGCATTAGTCGAAATCTAGTATAGTAATAATATATCCGTGGTAAAAACAATTATATGAACATTTGCAAATGGTGAATTTCCAGCGTAGTGTACGCTATTGCAATAAAGAAAACGCAAGCAGAAAGTCAGATAATAATACGTGTTAAAAAAATAGGTAATTCATTCGACATACAAATGTAATAAATAATCAAATATGTAAAATGGTTTTGCTCCTTAATTCTTACCATATTATTAATTCCATTAACCCATTTTAGTCGGACAGAAACTCCATATAACGTTCTATTTAATTGATTATAATAACAGCAATCGATCGAGTTCAGTAAAACTGTACGGTAAAGGTGAACAAAACAACCTGGCGATAATTTATGTAATGTGGTACAACTTCTATGCGACACGATGTGAAATTGATGTTTCTAAAATTCATATAAATATGTATAAGGAAAGTAAACCAACTTTGCGTATGAATATGAATTATTGAAATTGGCAACAGCTGATTAATTCACTACTAAAATATAATATGTTGTCGCCATTTTCACTGAATAAACATTTCCATTTCTATGTTAGATGACTGGAGTGCCAACAAAACCCCCAAAGGTCTAATCTATGTGTGTATATAAAATATAATTCACTTGTGTTTGTGAGAAAATTCATCTAAAATGCCTCAACTGAATCATATGTGTTAAGTATTAGGACGTTTTACATCCTCAACTGATTATGATATCCTGGCAGAACGACCTTTAACATATCAGTAAATAAATATTTAAAAAAAAATGTTTCAGAGTTAAAATTTATAAGCAATTCCTTAAAGATTATAATAGATTAATTAAACATAAATACCTAAAAGCAATTCACTAAAGGAATAGAATAAGAATAGAAGCATACTACTTAACCGAATTTTACAGATTTTGTAACATCTTATACCATACGTTTTTTTATAGCTAAGCAGGCAAACGAGCAGACGGTTCATCTGATGGAAAACGTCCGCCGCCCATAAGCACTCACGATGTTTTTCCAATCTTTAAGCATTTACTTGATAAGGAGCTCTTCAAACTTCTCCTGCTGCAAAAGAGCTATCGTCAATGTTGCGAATAGTTTTGTATAATTTAAGATTGTTATCTTTCTGATCATAGACAGAACATGTCAAACAAAATTTTAAGACAATTGAATTGTTGAACCACGTAATTTCTAGAAAACAATGTTACCCGCGGAAGGAAGTGCGTCACGCCCCGCATGAGCTAGCTTCGTGCGTAACCGACGGCCCGCGCACGCGCCGACGCGACCGTCCCCCTCACCGCTATCATTTAGCTTGCTTATTTATCCGGTTAAATCTTTGAATCATATAACATTGCTCTATGTAGAGATATTGTTTTTAATTCCAAATTTAAAAATCAATAAGATACATACTATATAGAAGTACCTCTAAGATGCGTATTACCTCATGCAGTCTCTTACTTCATATTTTTAAAAGTAACGGCTTCTTGCACGAAATACCTGCAACAAAAGTATGGATCCTTCTTAGAAATTTGCGTCCTAAGCCGCCATGATAGGCAACAAAACAATATTATTTATACCGTTAAGAACCCGATAACTGAAAGCGAAACACTCTTGTATAAGTTTTTTTCCTGAAATGTCGTATAGTGAATAATAGATGCAGGTAGTGCTGATGTGGGTCGCACGCGAGGCGCCGCCGCGGCCGCCGGCGCCGCGCCGCGCCGCTGCCCACTCGCTCTGCTGCCGCCGAAATAAGTGAACGTCTGGGTGTACACTATGGATTATATTGTGAGTTTTATTATTTTCTGCTGATATATAGTTAAAAAATATGTACCCAAAGAAGATAAATTACATTTTTTTTTTTAATTTGGAAGGCAGTCCCTTGCTGATTAGAACGCATTTCAATAATTTATTATTATCTCATGTAATTTAATATTTTAAATATATTTTATCAGCTTATTAATTCGATATTTTAATTTCAGAAAACAGTGTTACTGCTAACGCTCTGCGCGGGCGCTCACGCCGACGAACCCCTCAGTGCAGCGATGCAGCGGCGGAGAGACGCGCATCCCGTGTACGCCAGGCAATATGCGGAGGACTACGAGCCCTACGCGTATGCTGCCATCCCTCTTCACGCGCCGATGCCCATCGTGCACCTCCTGTCACCCTCGCCCATGAACAAGTACATCCCAAACCACAAGCATCGCACGCGGCCACCAGCCGACCGGGATCTGGAAGCGTACGGCTCCACGCAGACCGAGGAATATGAACAGTACGATTATAATAATCTTGCGTATAGCTCAAATAGCCACAAGTACTCCAACTCCTTGTCCAACGAGGAAGAATCTCAACCTGTGGTGATTTACGCCCGCCCGAACAAAAACGGAGGCTATACGTACCGCAAGCGACCCTCCTCTGTGACCCAGGCGCCGCGCCCCAAACGTGAGCCTATCGTCTTTAGAATACACAAATATAAGATAATCAAGGATTAGCCCAAGTGGAGGTTGACGCATACAAGATGGTGCTGCTACGACAAAATTTCAAAATGTGCAAAACCGTTACATTCAAAAGTGGTTCTTTATGACTTGAGTTTATTAATTTATAATGCGTTAATAGCTCTTCAGGTCTCAAGTCTTTCCTTTTGTTATACTCAGAAAAGATCAGAATACAGTGGGATATGAGAAAAATTAAAACAATGCTTTTTCAAATAAGGGTTTCGAGAAGTTGTGATCGATTTTGTATTTTAGGTAAATTACAAAAGTTGTAAATATTATTCTAAGCATATTGTTTAATTAATTAGGAAACAACTAGTATATTAATTTATTATTGTGTAAAAAATGATGTGCAGCTATTTTTATAAGTTACTTTAAGGTTATTACGATAAACCGGTGAAGAAACAATAAAAAATTGCCAATAATATTAAACATTATCGTAATTTCAGAAATATTTATCGTAAAACTATTGCATATAATATTGTGTAATTAGTCTCTGATCTAATTTCACTACTTTTAATTAAATAATTAATAAATTTTTTTAACTCACTATATGTTTTATTTTTTCTGTCCGTTATTAAAAGGGAAATCGTTTTTTAATAATATACATATTAAAAATCATTAATTATTTGCGATACTTTATAGGAGCATTTTCTTTATCGGCGTTATATTCTAGAGTAAAAAAGAGAAGTTGTCAATATCCCGTATATTTGGGTTCCATCTACACGAACCTATTGTGTCGTGTTCACTGTTCATTGTCATTTCGTAGAACTAGGTGTACCCATATATGTGTTGCTATTATAAGTAAGTAGACCGTACATAATATTCAAAAAGTTGTCAGTTGACCAGTGCTTTCATGTAGCATTTCTTCATATTTATATATTATTATTTTGGTATATATAACATATTGCTAAATAGTTACTAAAATAGTATATATACTACTATAGAAGATAATATACATCTTTGCAATATAACATTTGTTACGTAAATTGGGGCTAAATGGCGTCGCGTCATATATTATTTTGTTTTTCTTCTGGGAAAATAAAAGATCGATAAAATATTTCTTACATGATTAGAAAAATCGTTACTGAACGTTATGTATGTATGTATGTATTAATAATATATCCAATTAATATTTCAGTTAATATAGAATTATGATCAAAATTATTACGTGCATAGGAAATAAAGCAGCATACGAAAATTTTTATCTAATTATATATTAATATATAAACTTTTTATTTTTTTTTTTCATAATTCTCCCTTGCACCGTTTCTTCTACCTTATTTTTCTAATCATATAACATACAATATATAAACAAATAAACTTAATTCAGTACCCTATATTTAAAAAAATATTGTTTGATTGTTTGTATGCCTTTAATTGACGTCGCGACGAACGCGATTTTTCTGGGCGTAATTAGGAAGGTTACTTTCACGGAATATAAAACATAAGTTGTGTTATACATTTCGTGATTATTTTTTACCGCAGTAAAACATCAACATGTAGATTAATTAGAATTCATTTGAATCACTCTGAAATTTACAAATTCCGATAGATGACGCTATATTAAAAACATACTAATTTTTCACAATTGTTTCTGTTACTCATGAGTAATTAGTATTTAGAGGCATTCGTAAAACATGAGAATTTCGTAGGCGCTGCAAAAGTTCATCTTTGTTCGTCGTAGGACTGATTTCGTGGCGAATACTTTAATTTTCATTTCATTACTATATAATATGTATCGTCTATGATTATTAAGGACAAAAATTGACATTGACAGTTTGAACAATATTGAATATGTTATGATTTATAGAATATCTGTTTTTGAAATGGTTTGAAATAAACGTGATTAAAGAAAACCTATGCCTACAATGAATGCTCGTATTTCTTATAATATCTTTGTATAATTTATTCACAGTTTGATTTACATATAAGCTTTAAAATCATTTTTTAACTCAAAATGCCGCGAGTGAAAATGGATTATGTCGTTAGCTTTAGCAGTGAAGATCCCGTATGTTGATATATTTTTTAATTATTTTATGTTTTATGATAATGTAAAAATCCATAATATAAGTCACATTACAAAAAGAAACAATGCATTCTGCATTGTTTATTAAAATAATATAGGTTATATAAAAATTTTATTATAATGTATATTTAGTATACATTAAATTTATTGCTTGAATAAGGTAGGAAAATAGTATACAATTGTAGTGATTCATGTCCATTTATATGTAATATCAAATATTTAAATGGAACCATTTTACTCCTAATATAATGTAAACCATCCTTACTTTAATGTTTACATACATCAGTAAAGGATTTTTGTCATTAATAATTTAGAACAACCCAGCAAGCAACTTACTAGCATGGGAGATCAGCAAAAAGAAGTGGCTGTGCAGTAAATGGGAACCTTCTTGCTCTGTGGTGCTGCAGCTGGAAAAAGCTGTGCAGGTACTGTGCTATGATTAGTTTCTGATAGAAGATGCAGAATGTAGATGACTACCTCATAATTGTTGCTATTAATTGTCTTGAATGCTAATATGTTTAGTGAGAAGTTGACATCACAAAAACAAAAATTTACTCAAGAACACAAACATTAATTTGTTTACAGTTTTGGTATCATCAAAATACAGAAAAATAATTATTTACCACCAGTTTTAGATAGCAGATTTGACAAATTCTCTAGTAAAATTATATCAATGTTTGTTACATAAGATAACTATCAATAACTCATATTTGAATTAGATGATATCGTTACGAATTATATATTACAACATGCCTTGTGAAGTTCAAGTATCACAAACAAATTTCAGATCCAGTCCGTCCACATTGGTGCCTATCAAGCTTCCATTGTGGAGGTGCTGGTGGGCCTCTCCGAAAAGCCTAATGATCCTTTTGAGGTATCTATAATAGACATCTTCTATTTACATACTTTTAAAGCAAGTTTAAGAAATGCAATGATGCAACAGATTTAAAGTAAAATTGTATTTCTTTTTCTCATAATATTGATATGCAGATAAAAAAATTACGGACTAAATTATTATTATTAACAAATAGCTTTCCACCCACCTACATAGATCATCCTGGGAATTAGATTTTACAATGCTATAAAGAGTAGCTATTTCACTCCCTAGCCTCTGAACTATCTCCAGGCACAAAAATATCATAAAATTGTTCCATTGTCATGTTTAAGAAAAACGAAGAAGCAAACACATGACAGTAGTAGAGTAGGTACGGTGGGTGTGGTGGGTGTGGTGGGGTGGTACAAGTGAGGCAGGTGTTGGTCCCCAGCTGCGTGCTGGTGGCGCCGGGCGAGGCGCGGCGCGGCGCGGCGCAGCGCGTGCGCACGCTGGCCGCGCCCGACCTCGCCGCCGCGCGCACTTCGCGCTGGGACCGCCTGCGCGTCGTCTGCTCGCAGCCCTACAACAAGCATTGCCAGGTGCGTGGAGCCTTTCGATATGATCAATATTTTGTATTTCTTATGATAGAGTTTTGCTTTGTATTTAATTAATAAGTTAAGACTATACTTGACTGATTTTAAAGTATTTTTCTTGTATGCTCATACAAACTGCAAATTATTCTAAGATCTTTAACCATTGTAACTTAAGAATTATATAAAAGTAGAAGTAAAGAATATATTTTATCATTGACAAATAATAAGATTTTCATAGTTGACTCTGAAGTAGGAACTGTCAAGAGCAAGATGCATTTGTTAATTTAATATTAAAACCATTAAACAGCATTAACTTTACTTCACACAAATTATTTGGAAGTACCTCTATTAAGGAGACTTCAACTTATTTATACAATCAGCTTAGATGACCATACACATGCATACATATACTCAAACCTGCAGTCCCCTTAAGTTCTCTAAGCATTCTTATTATCATTTTATATTTTAATTGTTCGATTTATCCATTTTCAGTATGGCCTCTCATTCATCCACATATATTCACCTGAAGCAGATGGAAACACACCCTCAGCACCAGTAACAGAAAGTGCAATGGAGCAACCGGCAAAAGCGATTCCTAATAGAATGTTCACACTCGACGGCCTCTCGTCTGATGAGGACGAGTTCAAACCTGGGGAGCTATTTGCGAAGCATCAGGCAACAGAAAGTACTGGTGAGTTATAGAGACTACTGAACTGAACTTTAATAGAGCTAACGAGGTAGGCTTTGGAACGACGAGCCTATTACTTGAAGCAACTGTAACACCACTTGTCTTACAAGTACTTATGGGTGGGGGCAATCATTTAACATGAAAGCCCACCTGCTCCTTTACTTACTCTGTCTTTAAAAAAAGGTAGTGAGTATTTGCGTATATAAATTAAAGAAAGATCAAATAATACAGATGTTTTAACTTGCATAGGATTTGAAATCAATATAGGACACAAAGCTGATTAACTTTTTAGCAGTTAGCATGCTACGAAAAGAGTTTGATTCCAAGTCGAAAAAAATAACACGCTAAGTTACTTGAACAAATTTGAATATCATTTAAAATCTAAATACAATAAAATTACAAAATGCAATGAATAACAATTTACCATAATACATATATTATATCTATCTTTTCCAGATGCTCAAATAAGACAAGCGTCATTTAACGCTCTAAAAAACATAACCGACTCTGCCACGAAATTGACCAAAACACCAATATCAAAGACAAGTGACGCTCGACATAAAAATAGCGCTAAAAAATGTGACAGTGACCAAACAAACAGACAAAGAGACAGTCTGCTTTATACAGACGATGATAATCAACCTCACGGCAGAATTGACAGAATAGTGCAAAAACGTAGAGACGAAAAGAGTAAAGAGGAGACTACAAATAGACAGAAAACAATTGAGACTAAAAGAAAAATAACCAATGAGCGAATGAGGGATTTATCGAACGAAATTGACAAAGAATTAAATGAAAGTATGAGAAAAGATGTTGATGGTGCGAGTAGTTCAAAGAAAAGAAAACGTGATTCGACCGACGAAAGCAAAGAAAAAGATTTGATTGTTAATAAAAAGAATGACATGAACAAGGTGAAGAGCGACAAGAGTGATGACAGAGACGAAGCGCGCAAACGCAACAAAGTGGACGATAATAATGGTATGTTTATCATAATTTAGGATTAAAATTTTGTGTAAATTTATAAACACAATTTTTTTTAATTTAAGACTTCAGCGGATTTAAACGAGATTTATTCATGTGTCAGTTAAATACCTCCCCCTTGAAAGAACAATGATATAATA
>NC_052117.1:65084-73734 GCF_012273895.1 Zerene cesonia | reverse complement strand
TACGCAACTGATTTTAATGCCTTTTTAATCAATAGATAGAGCTATTCAACAGAAAAGTTTACATATAATATAATTTTAATATCGTCTGTTACAGTTTTTCCGAATTTTTGATGTGTACGAAACCGCGGGTAAAAGCTAATATAAATGTAAAAATGTCCCCATTTATCTGAATTTCTATTTATCCCAATTCATAGCATTCGTATTTTCATCGTTTTCACCGCCATAAAATTGACCATAGAAAAAAATGACAGCGAGCCTCCCCCAGGTGCGCGTTCCCCAACACGCCGAAGCTGAAGGCGGCGCGCGCCGGCAGCCTGCGCTGCTTCGCGGTCACCGGCGACTGGCTGCAGCAGTGCTCCGCCGCGCGGCGCCGCCTGCCCGAGCGCTGGTTCGCCGTCGAGCCGCACCTCCACGTCGCGCCGCCGCCACACTACATGCAACACTTAGACGACGGTGATGGTGATGTTGGTGGTGATGGTGATGAGGACGGTGGTGACCGCGCGAGCAAACCCGGCGCGGCGATCGCCGCTTCGGATAGCGGTGAGTTGATTGCGCTCTGCGCTTTTGTATCCACCCACCTACATACAGCCATGTCTATCACATCTACAGACCTAAATCTCACACCAACCCACGATATCTGACGCCTCAACAAACACATGCCATCTGACACCTCTATATCGCGCATGGAAATACGCATACTCGTCGTCTGCTCTTATACGCGGACGACACCTCTGTACTGCGACACCTGATACACTCACACACGCACAAAATATAACCTCTACCCGCAATCACACACACTCACTCATCTGACTCATTTGTACCGCGGTAATCTACACACATGATGACTATACTGCTTTTCAATATAGGCACGCACACCTGACGCCTCTACACCGTGTTACTCCTTTATGACGCCTCCGTACCACCAAACTTCTTAAAATATGGATGATCCAATTATTAAAAAAGAGCACATAAATTCTAAAAAATCGTACAAGTTTCAGACGCAGACACAGAAGACGAGATCGAGCAAGTGCGACGGCAGCAGGCGCAGCGGGCCGGCCAGCCCGACTCCGGCGACGACACGGAGCCCGAGCCGCTCGCCGACACTCACGTGCAGCTCGATAGCACTAAGGTACTCTCCCCTTTAAAGCGGCCAGCGCATTCGCGTAGTCACTACCTCTGCGTGTGTTCGTGGGCGGTGTCGAGCGCTTGCGATTTGGGATTTTAACTAAAGGGACTGTATATTTTTTCCCTCGAGTCCTCGAGTTAGCCGCGGGCGAAGAGGTAGCCTGATAATAACCTCAAAATTAAAACTCAAAACGAACTTCGATCGAGTTAGAATATAGAAGGGCGTGTAACGTTGCAGCTGCTGCCGGAGTTCCTGGGCGGCTACACGCTGGTGGTGTGCGAGGCGGTGCGGCGGCGCGGCCACGACGCGGCGCTGCTGCGGCGCCTCGCGCGCGCCTACGGGGCCGCCGTGCTGCCGGTGAGTCCGCCCGCTCGTCACCTCGACCTCGCTCTTGCTGCGCAGCTCATGAGTCACATTTTCACACAAATAGTTAATTGTTATGCGATTTCAGGAAGAAGAAGTGACGGAGGAGAGCGAAGTGCACTACATAGTGTGCGACAGAGCGGACGCTCTGCCGGAGTGCGGCGCCGTGCGCGTGGCGCCGAGCTGGCTGTGGCGCGCGCACACGCGCAAGCGGCGCCCGTCCGACGAGCGCGACGAGCTGCGCTGAGCGTGTGTGCGTGCGAATGTTACGTTAAAGTATTGTTGTGTGCGCTGGGCGTTTGCGTACGTGCTTTATGTTTTCGTGCCGAGTGCTCTCGTGTGCGTACATGCGCTGTGAGAATATAAAATTTGTATACGTATGTGTGCGTGTGTGCGTGTGTGCTTGAATATAATGTAATACCACTGATCATGTCTGTGCGTGAGTGTTGCGTGATGTGGACATTAGCAATGCACGTGTGAGTGCGTGATGATGTTATGTTGACAGTTAGTTTTTACACTCTGAATGTATACGTGTGTGTATATTATGGACACATTGAATTTTCTAATACCGTGTAAGGTTCGCGTATTTGAGCAGTTGTTAAAAATACACTCCAAAAAAAGTTGTGACTGTATAGTGTCTATTTATATAAATGAGGAAAACTATAATTTACCTCCTGGCTAAAGTGATGGTTGTAATTGTGCAGTGCCTTTTCCAAATAAAATTTATTTTATTCCATATGTATAATTTTGTTTCACTTTTAACATATATATAAAATACATATTCATCCATATTATAAAATATTTTATTATTATTCACATGTACAGCATTTGATGAAAATTGTTAATAACATTACCTTCCGTTTATTTGAACGTTTTGAAAACTGATTATAATTAAATAATTGTTACGTTTCATAATAAATGTCTTATTGTTAATAAATATGTATTTTTTAAGCATGTCTTTCATTAACAAATTCAAAAATTATGAGGAATGTTTCAAAAAGCCTTATGCACTTCAACAACGCCCCTTCTAATAGATAAGACGTACGCAAATTGTGTGTACTTAGTATAGTTATACCGATGTTAACTTCGAGTTTCAATAGTCAATTATTAATAAACAAATACTACAAGCAGCGCTCGCGAAGAAAGGACAATTTGAGGTGATTTTCAACCTGCGACGTCCCAAAAGCAGACCGTCGTAGGGAGTCGTAGAATCTCCTTATTCTTTTTCGTATTAAAAAATGATCTTGCAGCCGGTCTTGAAGCACGAAAGTCTCAAGTTTTATTAGAAATAGGCAGGTATGTTTTAAAATACATGTATGCAGCTTTCTGTTAGAGAAAAGTTGTTAAATTGTTAAAAATAGGTCCATTAGTCAGTGAAATTACTAAACAAACACGCAGACAAATCTGTATTAGTGTAGATATTCGCTGCTTTTTATAAATTAAATCAAGTATGTACTTTTATAACGATTGGATTTATGCAAGGATCATTATCATAGAATACAAGACTATATCTAGGTAATCCATTATTAATTTATACACAATCTACAAATCAGCAAAAGCGTTAAAGTACCAAGAATCCTGAAGATCTGCTTTATTAAGGAGCCTCATCAGCTTAAATTTAATTTGATACACACAATTTTTTAACTAAGTGCACTTGTGGATTTAATATTGACAAAACTTTAGGAATGAAAGAGGGATTTCATGTAATGTAAAGTTAAAAATAACATCTGGAATGGTAATATAATTATTTATTAAAAGAAATATTATTTTACAAAACATTTAATTACAGCTTATCTCCTTAAATAAGATTTGTTTGACGCAGTGGTGTAGAATATCAACAATTTGACAGCAACGAAAAATCCACTTGTTTATATGATTGCATACACAAACACCTGGAACAGCTCTACTGTGAGGTGAGGAGAGTCAGCTTCTCATTAAGTTGAAGTTGGGTCTTGATAAGTTGCGCGAGAGTCACCACCTGGAAATAACATATAATTTTTAGTTAATATTTTAAGATTAAAAAAATAAGTTTTGACATTTATAAAAAATATTAAAACTCAAAATGCTTTTATTGTTTTCCTTGAATAGGCAAACAAAATTATTGAGAAATGTATAAAAGAGGCTAAATAGATGAAGCTTAAATGGGTCTGAATTAATGAAGTTTTTAATTACAGCAATGATGTCACATATAATATATATGTGCTTATATAGTAGTGTGTGCCACGCGCATACCATGAGCAGGTCCTTGACGCTGGAGGCGAAGGCGTCGGCAAAGGAGTCGGCGGCGAGGCTGGGCAGCGCGGAGACCAGGTCGAGCAGCTCGCGGCCGACCGCGTTGTTGGGCGGCGTGGCGCCGCTCACCACCTCCTCCACGTGGCGCAGCACCTGGTCCAGCAGCTGCGCCAGCGAGCCCGCCGCGTCGGCCACCTGCGCCAGGTCGCGCGCCGGCCGCACCTGGCGCCGTGCCGCGCCCGCGCCGAGCGTCTTCTGGCACAGCTGCAGGCCGACCACCTCGGGCTCGTAGCACGTGAGCGTCGCCTCGATGGGCGTGAACATGCAGCCCTGCTTGCCGCGCGGCACGCCCAGCGCCACGCACACGTACGCGCGCAGCCCCATGCGCGCGCCCGCCAGCGACGTGTCCACCGTCAGGTGCACCGGCTCGCGACACTCGCGCGAGTAGTACTCGTGGATCACCGATGAGTGGTTGGTCACCTCGTTGCCCGTCGCCCACCAACCTAAGCCCCACGTAACGATTGAGCAATGGTGGCACAATGACTTACGTCATATATACAATAAGTTCCATAACAATAAAATGAGATTACATTTTATTAAGCACATTTTAATTGGTGTGATGACAATATCAATAAATAATTTGTGTTATAGAGTTCTACTAAGTTATAACTGGTGCAATGACCACTAAAACATGTTTTGTTTTAAATAAATTCTTATTGACATTTGTGATTTAAATCTTGCAATGATCAGCAACAAATCCTATGTTGTATGGCAAAAATCTATTTTTATAGCTTATATGTTGTTATACATAAAGTTATATCACCACCAAGTACTACCAAAATTTATTTATAGCTTTTAGAGAAAAAGTAACAAACATGCATCCAACAACACAATACTATGTTTTTTTTTCACATTCATTTGGATGCTATTATTTCCATAGTCAAATATGAAGTGAAAAATTGCAAACAACCTTTTATATCATGTTTAAAATAAAATAGTTTAATTTATTAATTAATGACAAAAGTTTATCTTAAGCAGTTGTATGCATATGATCACAGATTTAATTTTTAGTAGGTTCAATAAGCACTCGGTAAGATCAAGAACATTATCTAGGTTAAATTTTCACTTATAATTTGATTGTAACAAATTGTGCTATTAGATGCTACGAATAAGTATTCAAGGGTTAAAATTTAATGTATCTATCTAATCAAATATTTAGGTATGCATAATATTGTTGATTAATTGAATCTTTGTTATTGATATTGTGACCACCTCCTTGGTACAGTGGTTAACGCGTGAGTGTAGAACCGAGGGGTCCTGGGTTAAATTCTCGGTGGGCACGCACAAAAAAAAAATGTCTCGATCTGGCAGGACACAGAAGGCTGATCACCTACTTGTCCATAAAGAAAATCGATCAGTGAAACAGATGTACATCATCTGCCCCATACCCCACTATGGGACACGGGACTTCACTATTGATATTGTATCAATTACCATCCATATGAGTGAATGACCCAAGTGTACTCACCGACAATACTTTCAGATGCATTGACTCTACGATTCAATTCGTACACATCCATGGCATAGTTGAGTTCAGCCTCTACCTGGTCGGCGTGCTCCTTGTGCGGCACACAGAAGCAGTTTGTTACTTCCACTACTCCTTTATCCGAGGTGCCTACAAGTCATAACACACAAATATAACCTCAAACATTTTGGTTTATATGACTTTTTTAACATCGACAATGTGTGTATAGAAAAATGCAATTTAATTTCACGATATATTTATGAGAAATATCAATACATATCACTCATTTTCCACATAAAACTATCAAAAGACAAAACTGTAAACGTAAAGACATGACGTCGGCGTTTCCACTTTTAACATGCAATTATAATCAAATGCGTAATTACCCAATAAGGTGCCAATAACTCGATGAGAGTCAGCATTTCGACGCTCATAAGCATCTACAATTTGAAATAATACTACAGGATGAACTTTTACAACTAGGTTGAGCGCCATGTTGATATTTGAAAGGAGTTATACTGCTCAATTTTTGACATTGACATCATTTGCAAATGACAGATTGTTTTTTTTTTTCAGTTTAATATACGAATGCAAGGCATTTTATAACTTTTGTAACCATTTGTTGTAGACACGGGGAATGACGTTAGACATAACATTTAAATATAGTTTCAAGTTTATTACAAATTATTTTAACAGAAAAATCCAAGCACTCTCACATCAGCAATTCTATATATATATTACTTATATTAAATTTACTCTCAATTCTCATCAGTTTATATAATCAACATATTTTCAAAAATGATGCAGAACCAGGGAATAGGCAGATATAATTGTATAAATTGTTATATCAGCATAACTTAATATTAGAGGTTTGTTGTTTGTATAACGCATACATTCTTAAAACAACGTCCATAATAATGGAATTTAAAAAAATATGTACAACAATAGAGCAATTTTATGAACAAAATATTTTACACATTTATAACTATATTTTATTTTAAAGCACAACCTACATACATATACACTTTATCTAGTATCTTAGCAATATTTATGTTTAATTTATTTCTCTTCAGTTGGAGGTGTTGTATGTATTCTGATGCCATGCATCTCCGCTATTTCATTCTTAAGGGTCTCTGTGACAAGGCGATGTTGCTTAACTCTTGATAGACCTACAAACTCTTTTGCTTCAATGCTAATCTGAAATGGTAAAATGATTGTAAAATAGAACATAAGGCATATCTGTTAAGTAAGTATGATATTCAGGAATATTACATTTTACAACAAAGGCAACATCAGCCTTTTTATATTAAAGCAGAAAGACAACAAACATACATACATACATCTAACACTGTTTTTGTCTTACATTTTTTTTTTCATCAGATGTGTAACACCTTTTTGTTTCTATTTAATAAAAAGGAAATAAGTGCAAGATATACAGTGAGAGCAATACCTCAAACATAGCTCCACATCCACCAGAAATATCCTCAACGCTTACATAAGTGATGCCCGGCATTGCTTGCTTTAGGACTTCCGTCAATTGCTGTTCTTTGGTCACGCAATTTTTTTCGAATGCGCTTCCATTGCCACCCACGGCACGTATCTAGCAGGTAGTTAAATAATTATTTCTTAACAAGTCAATATTATATTCGGTTAAATAAAAAAACTCAAGATACTTTCAATAATAAATATTTACATAAATTTTCTATAAAAACACAAAATAATTGATAAATACCAGTTTAGTTCTAAATGGTTTTGTTGCCTGAAAAATTTGACGAAACATTTTGTTGATACTACTGTAAATCCTCGAGTTGTCGAATACTCTTCTTATATCAGCTTATAAATTACACATCTTTCAATAATATATTAGTATGTACTATACTTTCTTCTTATTTAAATTTTACATAACAAATACGCTAACCTCAAACACAATTTGACTGTCGAAAACAAAAATACTATTGTCAACTGTCGTCTGTCAACGAAATGTCGTATACAGATAATAAATAAATAAAATGTAAGGCTTTTAATTTAATTTTTTCCTGCGAATTCGTTAGGTACCTAGTTAGATAATTTGAAAATAGCTGGGCGACACAGAACTAAATTGGAACTATTTTTTGGACAGCTAACTATTTTGGAATTTTCTTTAAATAAAAATGGATATGGCTGAAATTTATTAAATGTTAATATTTGACCACGAATAAAACATCAAGATTCTGTTGGCATCGTTTTATATAATATAATGTTTGTATTATTATTATTGTCTATGCATAAAGGCGGATGGTGCCGTCGGCGCAGGCGGCGATGAGCCAGGGTTGCGTGGGGTGGAAGCGCACCTCCAGCACGCACAACTCGTCGCGCTTCTCGCCACCGCGCAGCTGCTTCAGTGGGACCAGCAGCGGGTTTTGGAGCAGGTCGCTGGCGACATTATTTCAAAATATTATAGGTTATCGTGTTAACATTAAATCCAGCAAATAAACATGCAATTTCTCTTGTTCTATCTTTTAATTTTTATTTAATAACATCTATACATATAAAAATCCAGTGTCATGATGCATGTTCCCAATGAACTCTTCACCAACTCGACCGATTTTGACGAAATTTCGTATTTAATGAGTAATTTGGTCCAACTTAACATATAGGATAGTTTTTATTTGATTAATTATCCCAATTATTTATAACTGAATATTTTATTACTCAGCCGCAGCAACGCGTGGCCGGGTATGCTAGCAAAAGTAATATTTTGTTAGGATAATTAGTTCATACTAACTGTTTTACGGCTAATAGATGGGAGAAATTAATTTTAAAAACGATTATTGCAAGCGTCGCAAGTTCCGCGACAGACGAAGGGCGCACTCACTTGTAGACCATGCCGTGCGAGACCACGATGCAGGGGTCGTCGCCGGCGGAGGCGAAGAGCGGGTAGCGCGCGCTGAAGGCCACGGAGCGCACCGCGCCGCCGTGCAGGCGCAGCGTCTGGTACGGCCGCGCCGACAGCTCCAGGTCGAACCACGCCAGCTTGCGGTCGTACGCGCCCACCAGCAGGTTGTCGCCGCGCGGGTGCGGCGCCAGGCAGCTCACCCACTGCGCGCCCGTCTCCAGCTTGCGCACCAGCTCCTGGCGCGCCAGGTCGTACACGCGCACGGCGCGCTGCGTGGCCACGAACAGGTGCGGCCGGTGCGGGTGGAAGGCGGCGCACTGCACCAGCCCCTTGGCCGTGCGGAAGGGCAGCTGCGAGCGGCGCCGCGACAGCTGGTGCACCACCACCGCGCGCGCCGCGCCCTCGCGCAGCGTCACCGCCAGGTAGTCGCCGCGCGCGTGCCAGCTCAGCTGCGGGAGGGGGCCGGGTTAGCGGGTGGTGCATGCGTGCAGGGTGGGGGGGCATGCGGGCATGCGGACACGCGGCGCGA
>NC_052117.1:54681-64084 GCF_012273895.1 Zerene cesonia | reverse complement strand
CACGCGGCGCGACACTCACGTGTGCTATCGGCTTGAAGTGCTTTATCGATATCCGTACGCCGCTCGCCCACTGCTTGTCGCTCACCGTCTCCCACGTGACGCACGACCGCGTGCGCTCGTCCACTGTTAACATATACATATAACGGTGTTATGACATGTCGTATTAAGATGATTATGTGCATGTGTACGCACCACACCGTGTGGTGTATGTGGTGTATGTGGTGTGTGTGGTGTGTCGCGCGTCGGGTGCCGCTACTCACTGACGACGTCGTGCGAGGGCGGCGCGTCGCGCAGCAGCTCGTCGGTGCGCGCGGCCACGCGGTGCGCGCCCACGCCGGCGCCCGGGTTGAGCAGCAGCAGGCGCGCGCCCACCGCGCCCGCCACGAGGCTCAGCCCGCCGGCCGGCGTCCACGCGGCGCGCGACACGCCCCCCTCGCCCGCGCCCCCCTCGCCCCCCCCACCCAGCTGCAGCGTGCGCAGGCACCGCCCCGTGCTCGTCTCCCACACTGTCGAAGCGTCAGTGCATTACTTACACGTAGCCTTGTTGTAAAATCAATACAACTTAGAATCTCATGCGTGAATATCAAAAATAATCATGTTATGTTTATATTTGATTTACATAATTTACAAAACATTGTTTGTAAATTATATAAACCAATATTTTATTTCGTAGCGCCTCGCTAGACTAGTCCAGGGAACGAGAAGCGGGCACTAACCGCGCAGCGTGCCGTCGTCCCCGCCGGAGAGCACGTACTGGCCGCTGGGGTCGAAGTCGACGGCGCGCACGAGGCCGGCGTGGCCGCGCAGCTGCAGCACCTCGCCCGTGGGGAAGGGCTGCAGGTCGCGCGGCGACGGCAGCTTCGGCACCAGGTCCTCCGCGTTTATCGTCAGCTGCCACCGACAGTTACGGTTATTTATTAAATTTTTAGTTTTATAGCATTGAAATGCTTTTTATAAATGAGAAAAAAAAAATTCTCAAATGTCTCAGTTACGGTTATTATCATGCTATTTACGGTTATTAGCTGCTATTGCGGCATAGCTCAGCTCTGCTGGGTTGCTATATTTAAGAAATTTTATGCGTTTATTGTTACAAAAAAATCTGAATTCACTATATTCAACTTACTTAACTATAAATTAGTATGATCGAGAAAAGCATGATTTTTGAATGCCAAATCAGATTTCAATCTCACTTACTCAATTACATTTCAGTCATATCATTCATATCTGTCATAATAAGTAAAAATATGCAAAACGTATACAACAAAGGCGAACAAAATATTGTTTTGGTGTGTAGGAGCACAATAAATGTTTAACCCGCATCTTAATGGCGCGGGGCGCGAGGTAGAGGTCGAGGCAGCGCAGGAAGCGCTCGCGCACGAAGCGGCCGTACGCGGGCACGAGCCGCAGCGCCGCGTGCCGCGTCGGCAGGAACGAGTGCTTGCGCTTCCACGGCGTCTCCGACAGCTTGTCCCACTCCTTCATCTGCGGCGCGACACGACAACATTCAACATATTGTTTTATTATTAATTGATAATGTTTTTATAATATGTCTTAAGCATGAAATAGATAACTAAGATTCCATTAATTATAAAAATAAAAAAATATGTTTGAATCTTCGAAAATTAAAAAAAAATATATTTATTATATAACGCTTTGGTAATCGTATCATAAGCATTCTCGTATAATTAGCCACTGATATAGTGCTCATAGGCAAATAGGGAAAAACATTTTTTTTATAAAATGGTTAATTTAGTCAGGGTTGAAATATAGGTGACTAATCTAATTGTTATATAATATAAGACTTAAAATTTATTATCCTTACTATAAGTATGTACAATGTGCTCACTAATATAGGAATTCACACCGCAATGTAATAATTGTACTATACTTTTTGGTTCTATTTGTGTCCAATTCCAATTTGTGAACCGAATAAAAATAAATAGAGAGGGTGTGCTGCGTATGGGGTGTGGGGTGTGGGGTGTGGGGTGTGGGGTGTGGAGTGTGGGCGCACCTCCTTCTTGTCGAGGAGGTACTCGGGCGGCGGGTTGTAGCTCTCGGCGTGCGAGGGCGGCGCGCGGCGCGGCGCGGGGATGTGCCGCGCGCCGCCGCGCCCCGCGCCCTCCCCCTCCGCGCTCGAGCCCCACAGGTCGTAGAACTTCTTCTCCTGCACATCGCACACGACACATGTTAACAGTCTTCATTTATTATAATTATTAAAAAAAAGGTAGCATAATGAAAGTATCGCTTGGGGAGTACCGACCCGGCGGCCCTTGCGCTCGAGCGCGAGCTGGCGGCGCGTCTTGGTCCAGCCCATCTTGAGCGCGTGCACGATGCGCGCCACGTGCAGCTGCTCCTCGCGCGACGGCAGGAACGAGCGCTTGTGCTCGGGGAAGGCGCGCAGCGGCGTCGCCAGCACCTCGCGCGAGAACCACTCCACCCACGGCTGCCACACCACGCAACACAGCATTACATATTATGATTGTTACATTATTTTTACAAAAAAAATATTATGTAAGACAAAATTTGAATTGATAACAAAGTTTTTCCAAACCTCATATTCGTCATGCGTTTCAGAAGGTATATGACCTTTCCGTATTCTCTCTATGAGTTTTAAATCATCCTTAGACAAAATGACATCTTGCCCAGTGGCAGGATCCTTTACTGTCCGCCAGAATTCTGGATCTTCACATTTTCTGCAAATTTAAACAAGTTATGGAAGAAATAAGAAACAATAATTTATAATACAAGCATAAAAGTAAAGGGAATTACATACTTGAGGAACTCATCGATCTGATCGCGTTGTGGGGGTTTAGCAATCCGTTGGCCATCTAGGTTATAACCAATGTGTGGGTATTCATTGTACCACCACATTGGCACGTCTCCAGCGGTGTTCACTCGGTCCTCCTCATCCGATGTGTCTCCCGACTCATACTCATCTATCCAATATTTTATATTACAAAATTACTTATATCAAGATTTTATTTCTTATCATAAACATTATTATTGCAATTTTTACATAATACACACAACATTTCAGAAGCCGGATACATTTGTCAACCTCTTCCAATAATTAATCAGATCACTTTCATACTATGTAGGTATCTCCTATATGGAATTATCATTCCTATATAAATAAGTTGGAATTGGACAGAAAAAAAGTTCTATGAAAAATAAAAATTAAGTGTTCTAAATATCATTAAACTCTTGTTTCTACTACTACAGAGACCCATATTCCTACAAATAAATAAAAAAAAAAACATCAGAATAAATACAGTTAGCTTCCATTTATGTGAATTGATTGGGACAGGGGACATTAGGATAAAACTAAGTTCACCATTTTGAAATTTTTAAAACATGATTATTATAAGAATTAATTTAATATCAATGAGAATAAATCTGTAGATATTTTTTTATGAATAATTGTGTTGACATGTTGAAAAGGTACCATGTATGATTAAAAGTATAAATCAAGGTGTAAGTTTTAGGTGCTGAATTACAAAACTTATTTATTTAATGTTCAACACACATAAATTCCACCATAAGGAAACAAAAGTATTTTTAATGTTACGATTAAAGACTAACTCTTTTAAATAAAAGTTTGGGTAGACACATTGTGAATAAAGGTGATTCAGATAATTTTTTTTTTTATGTAACAGTTGGCAATGGATCTGGTGGGACGCCTGATGGTAAGCGCTACCATCGCCATACCATAAATGGGAGCTTACTGTACCTTTCTGTACATTACCCTTTTTCTGCACTGGTTCTGTTGTAACAGCTGCTTCACTAATCTTATTAGCTAACAGCTCCACACTGTCTTCATTCTTCTTGTTCCCTTTTTTAATAGATTTTTTTGGCGTAGGCTTTTTTCTGTCATTTGTTTTAATATTTTTATTTATATCAGAGCTAGCAGCCAATGGTGCATTCCCTGCTGACTCAGCTCCACTGTCTGGACTCTCATCTTCTGTGGATTCTGCATTTTCTTCGCTATCTTCATTTGATTCTACTTCTTCTTCTGAATCTGTCAAATCCTGGAATTAGGAATTAAAATATAACTCTTTGGTATCTGAAACTTTATGCATATTAAATAAAATACCGTTTAAATTTTACAGGTCTCACAATTTCACATGTATTGAAAACTAATAATAAAAAATAATTTCTTTTAGATTTTTCATTGTGTGAGTATTCATCTTAAAATATATAATCCTTACTCCTTATTCCTTACTAATATAATAAATGCAAACTGTACTATATTTCTTTCATATATGCAATATATGCAACTATGATTTTATAATATGAGAGTATGGAAAGAATTAGGATGCTAGAGAATGAAAAAGGCAAATTATACCACAGTGAAATATTTCATTCATTTGAGGATTTCCTTTGCATTCACAGGCGAACACAAGAGTAAATAATAAAATATAATAGTTAAAAAAAACTAAAAAACACGCTTTGACAAAAATCATATTTTGCAAATTGAAAACTGGAATAATTTTATCAAATTAGTGTATTGTCATCGGTCCTCAATAAATCTACAAAGTTTGAACGAAATCTGGCCGTTTAAAGTAGGTCAAAATCGCGCCCAAAGAAGTCGGTTACAAACAAACATACAGGTGAAGCTAATAAAAAGCGTGTAAATAGAAATAAGTAACATGTATACTTACAGATGAATCGTCAGCCGATTGATCTTCATCTCCAAGAACTGAGTCTGCACTATCTTCAAACAATACTTTCTATAATAAGAATTATAATTAATAATTAGATTTAAACACCTTAGGGTACGAGGCATAACGAGATGATAATAGGGTACAAGGTATAACGAGATGATAATTTTAAAATAAAAAACAGCATTTTACTTACTTTTAGTTTAGAAAAAAACTTAGATTGTACTTACATCTTGTTCTACATCGGAGTCCGCTTCTTGCTCATGTTCAGAATCTGTTGCATCGTCTCCATGATCCAGATCTCCTTTTATTAAATCTTCATCGTTGTCTGTAGCACTTTCTTTCTATTAAAACGATAAATCTAATTAATCTCGAGACCCAATAACAGGAGTTAAAATAGCGGTAATATTGATTTCTTACCTCTGCATTTTTACTATGTATAGAACTTTTGTTTCCTTCACCAGCCTCGATTTTTCTTTTCAACAAACCAGCACGAAAAGGTGGCATTTTGATATCTATATCAAAACCACCTGTTTTAAAGTTATAAGTTTTAAAAACACGTGTGTACCCAGCTACATTATTTGAAATCAAAATAATAGTGACAACTGACAAGTGACAACTAACCACAGAACATATATAGAGGCAACTAAGGGGACAGCGAACTCCCGTAGATAGTAACAGCTGACATAATTTGTTCATTAGGTAGTATTATAATCGTATATTATCAAAGATATTTCAATCATATTTATATTCCAACTTATTGATTGAAGGCTGTATATCAGAAATCTGACATATTTCTGCACATAGAAATTTAAAATAAATGAACTGTTTGTAAGATTTTTCAACATTGAAACGAATATACAACTACTAAATCAATCTTTCGTTATTTTTTTTTTTTTCATAAATTTCGTATACATATTCTTTGTTACTTTTTGTTATCATTGGTGCACAATAAAGTGTTTTTGTTTGTTTGTTTTGTTTGTATACAATAACCATTTCAAAAGCGTAGTTTTGGCATCTTAAAGGTGTCGTTTTTATTTAACTATGTACCTAATACTTTCTACATCCCTAACTGATGTAAAAAAATTGTGTGTTTTGGGATGGTTTTTGGACACTCGGTAGAAGTAATACCATTAACAATGTTATACAACACATTACTTTAGTTAGCGGTTACCCTCCGTTATCGAATTATTACTTTAAAAATGCAATACTCAGTCTCAAATAAAAGGCACCAACTCAGTATTAAATTGCTTTATTTCCGTTATGTATCTGAGTGACATGGCATCTTTTTTTTGTTTTAATGCAAGTAAACCCCGAAATTATAATACAGTTGAGTTCTGTTAGTTATGATGAAATGACAACCATACATATCAGTTTATTCTAAATTTCTCCTGTAGGCATATAGAAACATAAAATCATTAGTACATATACCCGCTTTTGACATTTTCCACGATTCTGGGTTCTGACACATGTCAATCTGGCGTTTGAGTTGCGTTTTCTGTATAGTCTGTATTTTATTTGTATTTTGATACATCGTAAAATAAACGCAATCCGTAAACGCTTTCGCTTACCGCGCGGTACTTGTTGTTTTAGTGGTAGCACAAAGATAACGTTTTTTTATTATAAAGATCGCTATATTCCGCGCGTTTAAATAGTTATTGAAAGAAATTGTATATTTGAAATATTTTTTACTGCATAATATCTACTTGAAATAATTGTGAACGTTATTTTTAACCACTAAGCATTCTAAAGTAGGCACAGTGCTATGATCGGATTGTTATTTTCGGTTGTGCCGGACGCGATTTACGTTTTTAAAATTCAAATTTTATGAATCGTGCTTACAAATAATGTGCTGTGATTTTTAATGAAATAGAAAAATAAATAAGAGCGGATATAAATGAATTGTTTGAATAATGATCGGATAAGATTTTTTAGTTAAGTGTTTACAAGTGCGCAAAGATGTCTGGATCTGGAGCTACGACGCCGACGGCGCCGGAGCCGCCGCTGGACGAGCGCGACCTGGAGCCACGCACGCCCATGAAGAGACTCGGCTCCACGAGAAAGCTCGCTGCTTTTAACAGTAAGTTCACTATTACATAGTATGTACATAGCTTTTTTCTTCTATACAACGTAATGTATTAGAAATTTGTTTGCATCTGAAGCTTTTGAAAAACGCATATTAGAAAGTGTTACTTGGTATACAGACAACAACAATTCTTAATTCTTAGTATTTTAATGCAAGTATATTTTTACGATACTAAACATTGTGGTTTAATGGAACATATGATACTAAATAGAGAATGGGGTCACTGACACTGTGGTCAGTATTGGAATGGTAGTTTCCTCATCCTGGTTCA
The DNA here is from genome assembly GCF_012273895.1 of Zerene cesonia. Lineage (NCBI taxonomy): Eukaryota > Metazoa > Arthropoda > Insecta > Lepidoptera > Pieridae > Zerene > Zerene cesonia. Next base: position 57,066 of record NC_052117.1, on the reverse strand, counting down.
ACAACCCTAATATTGGAAACTGAAACATATGTCCCACATACACATTGATAAGCCTAATTTTAAAAGATCTTTTGAAAAGCATTAACATTTTTTTACTTTACATCTATATTTTTCCCTTTATACATGGCTTGCCTAACTTTCATGTACTGGCCTAATACTTGTTTATCATGAAATTTTCAGCCACAAAAGATAAAGGCATTTATTATTATTTCATAGGTTTTACATAAATTTATCAAAGTGCCAACAATGACTGATGCAATGATAAGGAGTCGAGATAATTCAGATCAGTACAACTATTGTGTGTGAGGAAGTAGATCCTGTAGTTCCCAAAACTGCATATTAAAGTTATTTATCATCAATGAACCATTGAAAATATAAGTGATCACTAATTACTATCTATGTGTGAGTGATCCTGAAGTCATGGTGCGCAGCAGTGAGTAAGCTCTAAAATCTAAATGATAAAAATGTTGTCAACAAACACCATATCCTTGGCCCTAATCATTCTAATACATGTCCTAGTTTAAATAACAGTAAGTGCCTTATCAGTAGCATATTTAATTGAATGAAAGCAGACACATTAACAGTGTTCACAAAATGTATGATGTAAGTATAAACTTGAACATTAGTTATATTTCTACTAGCTGCGCCCCGCGGTTTCACCCGCGTAAGTCCGTATCCCGTAGGAATATCGGGATAAAAAATAGATGTTGGCCGATTCTCAGACCTACCCAATATGCTTACCAAATTTCAGAGGAATCGGTCAAGCCGTTTCGGAGGAGTATGGCAACGAAAACTGTGACACGAGAATTTTATATATTAAGATATGTTTTACAATAAACTAGAAAAGGATTGGGATTAATAATTTTCTTGGTTATATAATATTTTATGCAACATGCTGATGAGGTATATTGACTCATGGATATATTCTAATATATTACTTTGCATTGAAAATAATTATTGTGTTATTAGCTTTGATGTGTATGTAATTGTTCAGTATACCTATGATGGGTGGAATTATCAATTTGTTACAGTTATTTATAGGTTTGTAATCTGCTCCTACTTGGTTTTATAATTTGTTCCTACTCATACAGTTATAAATATTCTAATTACTTTGATGATATATAAGACATAACTATTAAGTGTCCTTTTAGCTTTATTTTTCGCTATAAATGTTATCCTTTGTTTCGCAATATTATTTTACATAATATTAGACAACTATTTGTATTTTTCTATAATATAGTGATAACAACAATAAGTGAATAGATCAAACAAGATTTGAATGTAAACAGAAGTTGGCATGAGATGGAATGTTTATTATTATATTATTATATTATTATCGTGGAGTAGTATTGCGAGTTCGGTTCCGCGTACATGATATTTCGCATCTGGCGCCTTATTTGCGTGCTGCTTGCGTTCCCCGCCCCTCCGCCGTCCGTCCGCCGTCCGTCCGCGCACCCCGCGACCCTACCGCGACTACTGCCGCTGCCTTTGCCCTACACTGATTGATGACTGTGGTTGTGTCTTCAATTTTTACCTTTGTACCTACGAAATTTAATGTAATTTTAAACAAATTATCTACACATCCCGTTCTCGTATTTTTTTTTTATGTAATAGTCGGCAATGGAGCTGGTGCACCCATGAACATTTGGAGAGGCGTAAGGTCGTTTGCAGACCTTACGCCTCCTCAAATGGATTGCCGACTGCAAATTGGAAAGGGGTTAGGAAAGGATTAATGAGAGGAATAAAGGAAAGGACTAGGAAGTGTAAGGAAGAGGATATGGGCCTCCGGCTCCCCCACTCACCGAACGAAACACAGCAGAATGCTATTTTACGCCGGTCTTCTGTGGGGGTGTGGTACTTCCCCTTTGCGAGCTGGCCCAATTCGTGCCGAAGCGTGTTCGACTACCACATACTAAGCGTATTATGCGATTATGTATACTGTGGCAATGTTCAGTTTAGTAAAAGTGTAATTATAAATTAAAAGATATGTATAATGAAACATTAAATATGAAACCCATTAACATGATAGTCATAACCCTATTAGTGTAATATAATAACGCGCTGAATGTGGAATGAATCGGGCGGTGGTGTCGGCCGGTGCTATTGTCTTGCAGTGCGATGTCAAATTAATATTTCCGTCGTATAGAGCGTTTCCTCCCCGCTGCGTTAGTAATGAATAAATGATGTAATGTTGTGTGGAGCATGCGTGGAGTCACGCGAGCTGTCTCCACCCCACGGTCCCACGGCGTGACGCCGGACCCCACGCCCAACGCTCCATATAAGGACACGTTGTGTTTACACCCTTTCTTTGTTAACCTATAAGCGAAATTTGCAGACATAGAAATAAAACTGTCTGTTTTAATTTTCATTGTACTAACTTATTAT
>NC_052117.1:43261-53681 GCF_012273895.1 Zerene cesonia | reverse complement strand
ACACACACACACACACACACACACAAATATCAACACTATACTTTTTAATTATCAAACGACTTTTACTTTCCTTTTTAACTGATTTACTTGCTTTTAAATGATCGAAGTTTTGGTAAACCACAATTAAGCACTTTAAACATAAAACTCAACCGCATTTGAATTAACAGAACTAGATCAACTACAAAGGGACCATGGGAGACAGCAGCTTTCATATAAAAAAGAAACACCTTGTAAAGAGCACAAAAAATGACCTTTTTGGCAGTTTGGCAGCTACGGTGATATCAAGAGACATCAGGGGAACAGATTAGATACACTTCAATTGTTGCATTTTAGTTTTACGAATCTTACGTTTATTTATAAACTAAAATCAAAACACCTCAATTACTTTACATTTTGCTAGAAAAAATAAAACAACCTATTAAATATGGAAGTAAGTACATTCTTATAAAAGTGAAACAAGGCCGTATCGCGATAGCCGATGTTTCTTCAGCAGCCTGTCATTAAAACGACATGTACATTGAAATCACAACTCGCTACTCGGCTGCATAAATTAGCCTGCAGAACAATGTGTACGTAGTGGAGCAGCGAGCGCGCAGCTGCGACGCGGCGTGCGCGGGAGCGGCGCGGGCGAGGGCGCAGGCGAGGGCGCGGGCGAGGGCGCGGGCGAGGGCGCGGGGCGCGACCGGTCGCCGTCCACCAACCGCTCCACACGTCACACGAAACCAAAGCTGCTCAAAATTAACGTATCTTACGTGAAGTGCCCCACCTTTCGTCTTTCGAATCAACAAGCTCGTAACGGTCCGCTGCAGTCGATCAATTATAGCAAAGATCACTATCATCGCTGCTGTGAGACCATTAGTCGGCACATTCTCATCTTAAATATATGCCATAAGATTGTTGAGATTTTGACATTACTCGTAATTTACTTCAACTTCGCTTATATGCTAATATCTCAAACTTTCATCTCGCTATTCTCAAATTCACGATAAATTTTCTTCAACACTGTATTTCTTGAATGCTTTTGTAATGTCTATTATTTATTATAAAGGAACGCAGACAAATACTTAGTTTAAAACATTTTTGCTATGAACTCAAAAACTCTTTATACAAGTAATTATTTTCAGGGTAAATTGAATGAAAGCCGAAGTGGCAGTAATTATTTAAATATTGAACGCCCCACTCGTCTCCCGATATAAGTATAGCTCAAACCGTACCACAAGTGGCGCTAGAGTGCAGGGGTCGGGGCTCGAATGGGCACAAGAGCTATCGCGACAACTCAACATGCAACCATCCATGTTATCTACATAATTATCAAGCTTAATATTTTTATTATTACATATTATTATCTATGAAATGTTATCATGCGGCAGCTCCTCAAATATCTGATTCCGAAGAAAGACAAGCGAAAAAACACACTCTCGCATTAACAATATTAGGTAAGGATAAGTAAGATTATTAATGCAATAGTGTGTTTGTTCGTTTGTCTTTCTTTAATGTCGCAACGAAGCTATTCTCTGATATAGTTTTTGTATCAGGCGATAGAAGGCTAGAGTGATAGCCGACACAATACCGCGAGGAAATCTCTCATTGTCATGGGAATTCCGTTTTGTTGACGGCGGCGAAGCTCGACGGAAGGCTGCTAAATCTATATTTTCCATTTTACACCTTTCACATTGCTGCTATTGTCATTAATGGTTTGTCGTTTATTAGTTGAGCAGCTTCTGAATTGCTGAGCAGATCTGGATGAAATATTACTCCAAGAAATATTTACATCTTTCTATCTCAGAAATTTGCAGTGTTCCCTAAGCTACCCTTATTTCGAAATCGATTTATGATCACAACCAGGGCGTAATTAACATTTTATGGGTCTTTTATAATATTTTAGGTTGTTTTCTTACTTTGTTTACTTACGACTCTCCTTTGACATGTCTTTGCAACTCAATTTATATAAAAAGTTTCACGTATCATTGTACTCGTCCACATAGCAATATACTTTCATAAAAGAAAACCAAATATCTATTCAAGCCTTTCGCTCAACAATAAAAGACAGTCTACTTGTGTTATTAAGGGATAATGTACCGATCTTCTAGTGAAAGAGTGTTTATGTATATTTATAAATTCAATAAAGAAGCATTATCAAAATTAACTTAACAATACAAAAATCGTCAAACGAAGCACAAGTGCGTATCATGATACGGAAGTTGAATTCACCCTTAACGAGGTATTTCACGTGATTCCCAGTATGAATATTGCATGCACATTGTAGACACACAAAAGGTCTGGAACGCACGTGCGAACCTTTAGAAACTTTGACCCAAAAATGTAGATCGCTATTTGTTCGTACGCATTCCTCGATAAACATAGCGAGACAGGAAATTACAATAAATTGCGACTTGTAGCAAAGCTAATCGCCAGGTGTCATTAATATTATTACGTGTACCACGACGTTTACTAAAATAGTTACGAATCGCAGTGTATACGCAAGCGTTTGTTAATCCTGGAATCGCAAAAACCCGGGCTGGTGAAAAAAGGAAATTCAACAATTTACATGAAATGGAAATATTTATTTTTACAAAAAATTCTAAATAATAGCAAAATAAAGTGGCACGGCATCTCGGACTATGAATATTGTATCGTATTGTGAATAGCGTGCGCAGTCCGGCGCGGTGGCCCGCCAGCTCGGCAGGCCGCCCGCCGCCCGCCGCCCGCTGGCCCGCCGGCCCGTCGGCCCGCCGGCCCGACGTCCGCCGCCCTCCAGCACGTGACCCGCTGAGCCGTTCCATCGCTCTTTTGTTTCCTTCTACCCAGATCGCTTGTTCTTATTTGCGTGCACTTGTTAGTAGAATCGTCGCATTCGTCCTCATTATATGGCCTTTATGAGATGCATCGCATTCATACCGAGTGTAGCTATACACTTTCATGGATGTCTTTTAAATTACAATTTTTTGCGGTAACGATACGGGCTTTACGAGCCAAAGCTACGCACTGTATACGAATAAGTGACTATAATGATCAATCTGTAATTATCTGATTGTGTTTTAGTTGGTATTTGTTATGCTTTAAAGTGTTAAGAAAATTATTATTTTAATTAAGTTATAATTAACTACATTAATAAACGTTAATGTAATATGTATCGGTTGGATTTTTTTCTTTTCCTCTTAAAATGAATACCCGTTCGTATTACAAAACAATGTCATCATAACCGTTCATTTAATCATATCACTCACACGGCTGACTTATTGGCTGACTCAACCGTGACATACTTCTAAAATATAATATATCTACTATACTTAATGCCAATTAAACAATGATAAAACCACTACGCATGTAGAATCGGGATACAATGATCCATAATAAGTTGTCAATAAAACATAACATTATTGCGACCGTTTATGCAAGCAACGTATTCCCAAAGAGCTTTTATCTAAGACATCACATTGTTGAATACAATAATCGCTAGAAAAGTACGCATGAGAAGAGCAAAGGGCTAAGAATACATTGTCTGTGTATTCTCGTCAGGTTCGGCACCGGATGCGGCCGGCGCGTCGCCGCGGCCGGTGGGCCGGTGCGCCGGTGCGCCGCCGAGCGGGCGGAGCGGGTATCGCAATCTGCTGCACAGTGCACATTGGCCTCAGCGCACACAATTATCCTCCTATTAATCACGTCGTACTTAACTTTACATCGCTCATTGCTCATTGGAACTGGCCTATCGCACCACCGCTCACTACCGATGAGGCTCCTAAACGGCGTGGAAACAATTTAATACCTAATTTACGAGATATTGTCCTGTATAGGTTTTATAAAAAATTATAATATTTAGTATCGTGTGATTCCAATGTCCAAACAACATCTAATAAAACGGCATCCGGCATAATGGTGCCTGCAGCCTGATGCGAAAATAATTCTCAAAAATTGAAAGCTATGAAGTTTTAAATCTATTTCATAGTTTGCGTGGCAGCGGGCAGCGCCCCGCGCTCTGCGGCGCGTCATCAACAAAACTATTGCACGTATAATAGCTTTATGATAGCTTTAATGGTGTGGAGAGAGGCAAAACATTAGGCTTCTCGGAAATATCGACGTTGTTTATATTTATGTACGCGATGGAATTTCTTTAATAAAATTCGGTAATAAAATGTGGAAAACGCCGTTCAACAATGTGCAAAATATGATTACAGCTAAGAATAAATTAATAAAATTGCACTTTTAAAGGAAAATCGACCTCGCGTCGTTCAATACTAATAAAGGTATTTCAGTTATATGTCTAGTAATATCGTATCAACGTTAAAAATTCACAATGTCGAACAGAGCTTGCGAAGTTTCAGCGCCAATTATACAAGACCGAGCATAATAAAGAGATATGGTACAGTCATAGCAGAGAGCTATTTAGGTTCGCGAGCAGGACATCTACATTCCAGACTGCTGCTATCTGAATGCAGTTAATCAATCGATAGCTCGCTCCAGACGCATCTCTCGTCGCCTTCTATTAAATATGTACTTACATACTACTTATGCTTATATATACACCTAATTTTGAAGAATAACTTCAACAAGTACCTAGGTAAATTTTGTTAAAAAATATAACATTTTGAACGTATGGACGTTACAATCATAAGTTTCGATATTAATGAACGATTCACTCAAACGAACTAGTGGAATTCATTATCTTTCAAGGTCATTCGAGTGCTATAATTTACATTTGGCGAATTAGGCTACTTCAATAATGGAAACACTAGGCGACCGAAAGACCGCTTGTCACTCGTTCCAAAAACGAAATGACCGCATCAATCACAACACCGCGACTAGAGGTGAGCGTGGCTCCGGGCACCGGGCACCGGGCACCGGGCACCGGGCACCGGGCACCGATGAAGCCCCAATCGGCACACCAGAAGCAGGTAGCAATTAGCGCGGCGCCAGGCGCACCGCGCGCCGCTCGCCGCCCGCCGCCCGCCGCCCGACGCCGTAAGCCGTCAGTGATTCATGCACAATTGTGTCAGTGGTATGGCAACAACTCGACCGCTCCAAATTCTCATTTTAATCGCTTACATTGTCCGAACGTATTCGACATAATGAATTTATAGGACCCAATATCGCAGCAAAATATTCTATTGTATACATGAATATTGTGCTGCTCTTTCAACTAGGTCTTGGCAGAGAGGAACTTGTTCATGAAAATAATAACGACATAATACTGTAATAATTTTAACTGAAATAGCATTTGACGGACCTAATCTTTAGGAAAATTCACTATTTTGCGATTAAACAGTAAGGAAAATTAATGACTATTAACACATATACAAACAAATAAAGCATCCTTTAGGGTAACAAAATTTAGATTGCAGTTATATTAAATGTACGAAGACCAATAGTACATATGGTTTAAAAAAAAAAATGTCTAGAAATTGAGACAGGTGGTTGGACAATGCACAAGCCATATAAGGATCAAAAAATGAGGCGGGATTCATCGAATTTGTTGGGGAATCGAGTCCAAACCGCCGGCGTCGGGTGGCTATATATAGAGCGCGTGATTCACGGCGCGACACACCGCCAGCCTGCTCACTCCTGCTCCTCACTCCTGGCGAGCCACCGCCGACTCACTATAGCGATTTGCTATGTGTTACATGAAGAAAGGACCCGTCTAAGGAGCGGCCAGACATGGTTATTTTTTTTGTGACATGGGTAGGCACTATCACACGTAGAACACGTTCATTTTTTTTTAAGTAATAACAATTTTTCTATACTACTAATACTTTAAATTTTAAAGAATTTGAAGCAATTTAACGCTATATTCCAATCGGATACGATGTATCTTCATCTAATAATGTTACAGTGCTTTGTGATACAACGACCGTAATAGGCTTTTTTTGTGTCCACTACAGTAATATGTAACACTTAGTTAAACAAAGAACAAGAATGTACGACGTAACTAAATTGTTTCAATTAATATGCGGAAGTGTTGGCATTCAAGTCGTGAATGGTGAAAAATGCGCTACTAGTGTAACTTGTCATTAAGGACATAATAATATGTATTTTCAACGTTTCAAGGTGTTAAAGATTAATATAGACGCAACTCGTGCTACCTTGCCTTGTCCATCGATTGGTTCACATTTCACTCATGCCACAACTACTTAGATATTATATGTATTTTCTAAAGATTTTAACATCTATATCGAACTTCAGTAAATATCTAACAGATTCTAATCTATGTATGTTCGAAACTTTAATTTCATTCGAGTGAGGCGGACTTTCTCCCTCGAGGTACTAGTATGCTCTCAGGATTTCCAAACGATTAAAAACATAGGATGGCAATAAGATAAGGTCTATTATTGTTTTCACCATTTAACAAAATAAGCAACATGTCAATCTTGTGTCAATTTGATTGCGCAATAAGCCCAGCGTCGCACGCCGTGTGCCGACAGCCGATAGGACGTGATGAATATTTATGGTCTAACTGCATAATTTGTTCTTCATCACCCAGAGGTCCTGTCAATATTTACATTTATCCATTTATAATCAATCAGACTATTTAAATGCGAGTTTCTATGATTGATGATTATATGTAGGAGCGCTTCGGCTCGATTTGGGCTAGCTCGCATCGCGGAAGGTACCAAACCCCCACAGAAGATCGGAATAAAATAGTAGCATGCGATTGCTTCTGTGTTTCGGAGGTTGCTTATAATCGCACGACTCACTAGCTCCGTTGACCGCTATGAACAACTATGGTATTAGAATCTCGTAAGCGACAGTATACAGCTTATATATTGAGTGATAAAAAGACGAGATGTCAACGTACTTGAGTTCAGAGTGCATCATAAAAATCATGTTCTAAAATGTCTTATCAGTTTTTTTTTTTTTTACGATGGCTTTTTAATTAGTAGGTATAGGAAAAAATCTTAAATTAATTACCATGTATCCTACTTATTTATAGAAAGCACTACACAATGATTAAAAGAAGATTATTAGATCCAAATTGAAGCTTATGAAATGAAGTTTGTTTTTAATATTAATAGCGATTAAATAGTACACAATATTTAAGTGTAACCGACAACAGTTAGTTAGACTATTCATAAGGAATGCTTTTTACTAAAGCTGAGGGCTCGTCGGCGCCAAATCAACATTTGGACACCACATGTGACTCGTCTGACATTATATTATCTTCTAATGCGTTCAATCATCGCGCAATGCTCATTTTGATAACAACATTAAAGATAATGCGAGGCACATGTATTTTTACAAGCGCAACAATTAAATCAGAATATCTGATTGCCAGGCTACCACAAAATCTACAACATAATTGTTTTTTTTGTTGTATTATACAAGTACATGGAAGGGTCCCTAAAATCCTTATTGTGTGTTTTTTCAAAGCAATCGAGCACGCAATCATATAAGCTGCGGTCGTGCGAGGACTGGGCGATGAGGTGCTGAAGCTTCCCGCATTAGTTGTAGCGAGTGCACGCCTCGCCGGCTGCACCCGTGCATACTGATGCAGAATATCGATTACATACATTGATTAAGTGCTCGAGCTGTTATAACTATTTCAAATTAAGTGGAATAATTCATTAAATTTCTACCTAGGACAATTCTTTACAAATACCGTAGTTTTTATAAATAGTTATGCTTTTCAAGTAAACCAGAGATTACAGATTTCTGTCACAAAAAATACATTAAGACTTAAATATTTGATATGAAGTAACTACGAATTAGGAGACAACAAAGAATATCCATGTAACGTCTATCGCTATTGGCTATTAACGTCACTTGCAGCCGCATTACATGTAACTCGACCCCGGCCACTTATCAGCTCTGGTTTATGTTCGATCTGCTGTGGAGTGTTTATTACATTTTCAGTCAATAAAATAACGTTAGATATAACTAATTGCAGTGGGGTGCTTCGCTACTCACAATATCTATACTGATATAGTAAAAATATTAATTTTGAAGAGTTTATTTTTTTGTTTGATTGCGCTTAACCCAGGAACTATAGGACTGATTTCTTACGAAAAATTCATTAACGGCAGGAAAGAGATTATGTCCAACGGACGAAGCCTGGGCAGAACGCACAGATATATAATAAAAGGTTGATATAAATTAAGCATTCATATGATCTTACATGGTATACATAAAACATGCATATTTTCTGTGGTACCTTCCACGGTGTGAGCTACCCAATGTGTCAATCAGTGATCCCAATTCGTGTCGAAGCGTGCTCGTCTCCCACATTCAAGAAAGAAAAGCAATTGATTAAGTATATAAAAATTAAATATCATAGAAATCACGACATTTGAGTATGATAAGCACTCCTTATTGATTAACAATATAAATCACAGTTAAAGATTTTTTCGTCGTAGGTGGACACGATACATCCGCATTATCCCAAAGGCCAGACTTGAGCCGGAGTGCGTCTCGTACATCGGTCGCCGGCAGCTAGCGCGGCCTACCCACACTAATCTCTTGCGTTCATTCTAAAATTACAGGACGACTATTAAACAATTCGAATCACGCATCGCATCAATTGGCTCAACGAACTTTGATGCTCCTTATACGAGAATATTTCATGAGCGCATTGCAAATTACACGAGTTCAAGTTGTAACACAGATTCAGTTAGCACTGATTTCTGGCACCTTTAACTGAGATGGATAATTTTGATGACCAATTCAATTGATAAAGCTAAGCATCTGTAACCATAAAAGCCACAAAATTCATTACGTGCCACTCTCCTATCATTCTAATTAACTTGCAAACAATGCTTGTTAGAGCTTCAAGCTGTTCACCGTTAATAGTTTGTCCATATTAAAACGACTCGTGCATACCATTATAAATCAAAATTGCGCTATAGTAATTAACTTTGTATTTTGTGAAACCAGTGAAAAACTGATCAGATAATTTATGAAATACAAGCGGTCCGCCCCAGCTTCGCCCGTGGCACATACGAGGAGTGTTCAAATTTTGAATTTTCGCCGGTTATGTATATTCGAATTTAGATTTTTTTTTGTGGCGTTATGTTGACATATGTACCATGTCTCTCGCTTATGCTGACAAGTTCGGCCATTTTGAATGTTCAGTTAATTATTGACAGCTGCTTTGCGCACGTATTTTGGTTCGTTTTCGTTTTTTACCTATTTATATCAAATGGAACAAAGAACCTGTATGAAATTCTGTGTGATAAACGAAATTAAGTGGGCGCATCCATTCCGAATGTTGGCAATTTCAAAGGCAATTTCTCTAACGGTGGTTCGACGATTGGCCAATACCATTTTCTTCACTTCATCAATTTTTTCGTCTGTTGTGTAAGTGCTCGGGCGTCCGAGACGCTCATCGTCGTTTACATCCTCTAGGCTTTTTGAAAACATTTTGTACCACCGATAAAGGTTAATTTCACGCACCACACTTAATTTCATTTTCATACAAAATTTGATTTTTTTTGAATAGGTAAACATCGAAGACGAACCTAAACACGTGCAAGCATATATATCCTAAAGCATTTCTCAATAAATGGGCTATCTAAAACTGAATGAATTTTTCAAAACAAACTCTTCAGCCTTATAATATTAGTATAGATGAAGTTCAAAACCTAACTTCCTCCTAATACTAATAATATCCATGTCGAAGCTTTCGAATATATGCGTCATATCAATAATCGTGTGTAGTTATGGGATAGCTTGATCATAACGTTACTTATTAGCTTTTATCTCTATCGATATGGTGATTACGTTATTTGACTACAGATTATTTATAAACCCATCGATTTAGTGTGTGGTGAAGTCAAAAACAGCAGTTGAGATTTTTCCATGCAAATTGTTCCTCTAGAGTCTAGACCATGCAGCATCGATGATCGATGATGCATGACAGATGATGCAGTGAGGTTAGACTGCAATATGCAGTCACCAATAGTGGTCTCACAGGCCTTTCTATTGCTATGTTGGGTCTTCCGTGACCAGCGCCATTGGACTAGGAGTGAAACGAAAAGGACATTATAAACAACAACATATCTTATTATATATAAAGGACTGATATGGAACAAAGCACTTTGTATGAGTTCGCATTCAAGATCAATGTGGTAGGGGCGCCCGCCGCTAGTCGCTGTGACTGAAATTCGTCTGTTGGTGTATTATAACATTGAGTCAGGAACAACGTCAAACATTAGAATACTTATTACAATGATTGTGTAGTCAAAAAGAAATTTATATAATTTCATTTAATGATGAATTTACGTACCTATACACAATATGAATTAAGAAAGAATGCGGAACGTTACAATTGTTAAGAACAAGGACTAATCTTTATGTTTATGATAAAGCTATAAAAAAGCAAAAAATTGCAACATAATAAGTTACTTACTTACTAACTATAGTGGCGCAGTGACCCAAAGTGAGTCTTGGCCTCCGACAATAAGAGCCTCCATTTGATCCTGTCCTGTGCCAC
>NC_052117.1:38291-42261 GCF_012273895.1 Zerene cesonia | reverse complement strand
GTATTATGCTCTAATAATACAGTACCACACTATATATAAAACGAGTATACATTTCTAAAAATCCCTGATATATTATTTGTCCTTTAAATGCATTCTTAAACTGTATATGTGCACTTCTAACAGGCCACCCTTTTACCTCTCCCACCTGCACGCGTAGCGCTTACGTTTAAGATTATGTTTTCATTGACACAATCCCCATATCAGCGAAGCGGTATATGCCGGCTGCCCGGATCTTAGTATGTAAACATAGAGTTAACGAATAATTCAAGTAAAAAGTATTGTCCGTCGCTTTTTTGGTCAGTTATTATTTCATTATTAGCGTATGCAAGATTTTAAATATGAGCATAGAACACCGCCGTCGAGATATCCAATATATCTTATAATTTATAGACCCGACGAAAGTTTGTTGTGTAGGTAAAGCGTTGTAAGGACAAGTTGTGTTGGTCGCAGGCGCGAGCAGTGGCCGCTGAGCGGCGCGTTCGCGTGCTGGCAGGCGGCGCTGGAGAACACGCGCGCGCTGTCGCGCGACCACGCCGCGCTCGCTGAGCTGTACGGCGGGCCGCTCGCCGCGCGCCTGCAGCGCGCCGCCGACGACGTGCTGCGCCTGCACCGCAAGTGCCGTGACATAGGTGACCTGTCCGCGTCTGCTTCTTCTTGTTACTTATTTCTTATTTCTTCTTAAGCTAAAAAAATAAAAGAAGGGCACCACGGCTCCAGAACTTATGGCTATGAATTACGAATAATCAGTATTTCCGGAAACGCTCTTATGAGAGAAAGCGTTCCGTGTACTACCTAAATTCGTGTTTTATGTAACTATTAACTTTTATTAGAATCAGAACGTTTGATAATATCAATGCACGTAGGTTTGTACGATACGTCTCGAGGCATAAATAACAGGAGTGATGTGGTCTGGCAGTGTGCGAGCGGCACGAGGAGATCGGCGCGGCGCTGGCGGAGGCGGCGGCGGGCGGCAAGGCGCACGCGGCCGCCGCGGCGGAGTGGCGCGCCGCCGCCGTCAAGCTGCGCGCCGCGCACGCCGCGCGCGCCGCGCTGCCCCCCGCCGACCCGCCGCGGCACAAGAAGCTCAAGGCGCTCGACAAGGAGCTCGAGAAGGTGACTTAAAATAAGAGAAATAAATCATTTTATAGGTAGAGTGTGTCTGTTCTTTGCAGAAAAATCTCGATTGATAATGAATATTTTTTCAAAAAGAAAAGTAAAGCGAATTCTGTGCGATGTGTAAACGAGCCTCACGTGCGTTGCAGCGGCGAGCGCGGCACAGCGCGGCGCGCGCGCGGGCGCTGCGGGCACGCGCCGACTACGTGCTGAGCCTGGACGCCGCCAACGCCACGCTGCAGCGCTACTACCTCGACGACGTCGCCGACATCATGCTGGTCAGTCTCCTCACGGAAACCTTTCCGCTGGAGTCGGTAATGATCGCAGCAGTCGCTAATCGGTTCGGTCGGTCGCAGTGCACGGAGGTGGGGTTCGAGGCGGTGGTGGGGCGCGCGGTGCGCACGGCGGGCGCGGCGGAGGGCGCGCGCGCGCGGGCGCTGGGCGGCGCGGCGGGCGCGCTGCTGGCCGCCGCCGACGCGCTGGACGCGCTCGCCGACCGCCAGCGCGCCGTGGCGGCGCACCCCGCCGCCTTCGCGCTGCCGCGCCCGCTGCCCTTCGCCGGCGACGAGCCCGCCGCGCAGGACGCCGCCATGCGCGCGCTGCTCGACGGCGCCGCGCCCGACCACGACGAGGTGCGCGCCCACAAACAACACACACAACGCGCACAACACGCACAACACGCACAACACGCACAACACACACACAACTTGTTCAATGTAACTGGCAACACACAAAGCATAACACGTCAGACGAAGCTTGCAACATGTCACTCACAACGAATAACACGTCACATGCAACATGCAACACATCACGCACTCGTGCAACACGTCATACACACGGCAGTAAAATCTGAAGAACAGTTATTCTAAAATCATGTATTAGTATAAATACTTTTTTTAGATTTTTCCACAAATAAACCAGTTTCAATTAATTTAATTTTCCATATCCATTAAAGAAAAATAATTGTTTAAAAAAAATACATTCAGTAACGTTTAGTATTAAAATGGGTTGCTAAACATTTTTTAAGCATTTTTTGATATTCCTTGTACGTTCGAGCTACACTGGACTCATGTACGGGGAACGATAAGACGTCGCTCCCGTCGGGAGATGCACAACGTCAACCATTCTTTAATTAATTTTCGAGTCTTTCGGAAATTCGGAGTGGAAGGGAAGCGAGGTGCTAGTGTGAGGTCCGGCAGGGCACGGCGGCGCTGCAGGGCGAGCTGCGGCAGCGCCTGGCGCAGCTGGACGCGGCGGCGCGCGCGCTGCGGGCCGAGTGCCGCGAGCACGCCAAGACGCTGGACGCGGCCGAGGCCGAGCTCGTGCGCCAGATGGAGGGGCCCGACGCGCTGTGGGACGTGGGCCAGCTGTTCGGCGCGCCGCCCCCCGCCGCCGCGCCCGGCGCCCCCGCCGCGCCCGCCCCCGCCGCGCCCGCCGCGCCCGCGCCCCCCGACGACGACGCGCCGCGCCGCGACCAGGAGGACTACTACCTCACGGTGCGTGCCATGTTCCATCATCCTTATATTTATGTATTACGTGTCACGTCGTTTGACCGCGATGGACTCCTAATCTACTCAACCGATTTTAATCGAATTTATACACAATCTGCAGTTTGATCCAACTTAAAAGATAGGATATTGTTTATATTGTTTCAATCACGATAAATGTCTACCCGGGCAAAGCCGGAGCGTGCAGCTAGTGTATTATAAGTATTTGACTGTTTTCTATAAAAATATTTTAAAGACTTCGACTGCTCGTCTGAAGTAGTCGGCGAAGGCGCTGAATTTGATGATATTCCCTTAATTATATTTCCTTAAAAAGTGCTCCACGAAACCTATGCAATGTAAACGGTTGTGTGCTCGGTTTGATGGCGTGGGGGGACGCGTTGCAGAAGTTCCGCTCGTACATGTCGTGCGCGGGGCGCCTGGCGCGGCTCGAGAGCAAGGCGGCCGCCGTGCGCGCGCGCCTGCTGGGCGCCGCGGGGGCGCCGCCCGGGGGCGCGGGGGCGCCCGGCGCGGACGCGGGGGCGCCGCCCGGGGACGCGCTGCGCTCGCCGCCGTCGCCACCGCGGCGCGCGGGCGGCCGCCGCCGGGGACAGTTCGCGCCGCCGCTCGACGACTCGCTGCCGCTCGTGCTCACCTCCTGCGTGCGCGTCATCGCCGGATACGGTGAGCCACCACTCTACGTTATGCGTATTCAAATTATCAATCTGTAACAGTGCCTTGAAAACGTCACATCTAGACATTTATGAGTTGGAATGCGAATGTACATAAGGCCACGTTGACCCGGGCAGGGCTGAAGCAGCAGGGCATCTTCCGCGTGTCGGGCTCGCAGGTGGAGATGATGGCGCTGCGCGGCGCGTTCGAGCGCGGCGAGGACCCGCTGGCGCGCGTGCGCGACGCGTCCGACATGAACTCGGTGTGCGGGCTGCTGAAGCTGTTCCTGCGCGAGCTGCGGCCGCCGCTGCTGCCGCCGCAGCTGCAGGGCCGGCTGCTGCGCGCGGCCGCGCAGCCCGACGACGCCGCGTTCGCGCGCCGGCTGCGCGACGCGCTGGCGCCGCTGCCGCCGCCCGCGCTGCTCGTGCTGCGCTACCTGTTCGCCTTCCTGCACCACCTGCACCAGCACAGCGACGCCAACATGATGGACGCCTGGAACCTGGCCATCTGCCTCGGGCCCACGCTGCTGCCCGCCTGGGGCGACGGCGGCGACCAGGTGGCCGCGCAGAACTTGGTCAACGAGCTGATCAAGCGCACCATACTGCTGCACAAGGAGGTGTTCCCGCAGGACATCGCCCCGCACACGCTCTACGTGCCGCCCGTGCCCGACGAACCGCAGCCGGGGTGAGATCCAACAGATA
>NC_052117.1:32486-37291 GCF_012273895.1 Zerene cesonia | reverse complement strand
TGCCCCCGCGCCCTGCCCCCGCGCCGCATCTGTCCCCGGTGCTCTCGATAATGCCACTACATTGTGCTGCACCACTATTGTTGTCGTTATTTTTATCCCAACAAATCTATTGTGTTTTTAGAGATTTACCTGGATTCACCTGAAGTTCAGTACAAAAGAGCCAAAAATGTAGAGTTAATCGCGTGCATTACTTTTTATGCGTGTTACATTTACCTTTTATTAAAAATGGTATTTGTTTCCATTGAAGTAGCACTTCAGACGTAGAATTATGTCTGTTAATAAATGTGAATCTATAGATAAGAGGCTGTCAACGGCTACGCATACAATTTTTGCGTCGATTATATATATCATACTATAAACTGGATGGATTTATTTTATTTAAACATAAAAACGACACAAGAAAAATTTTAATGTACGCGAAGTTCATAAATAGATCACAAGCTTATTCAATTCTAGACGAGTACATATAGATTTTACACTTTACAAATTATTTCACTGCGATATTTGCCAAGTATTACGAGAACTCGGCAAAATAAAAGCTTCAGTCTCGGCTCCTCATTTACCGGTGGTTGTCGCGCGAGGCTTGACAGAGCACATAATATACTGAGCCGGCTGGATAGTCATTAGTGCACGTTGAAGTGATCGGGGATCTCATCATTCGATAAAATGATCGTTGCAGATTGATAAATGCAGTAGTCAAACACAACTATAGGGCTTTTTAAAATTGTAATCGACGAAAACAAGCTCTCCGTTCGGTGAGGGTGTGTGCGTCAGAGTAAGGCGAGGGGTGAGGGTGCGCGGTGTGTGGGCGAGGGGCGCGCGGGGGTGAGGCGCGCGGGTCGGGACACGTTTCGGCGGAGGCTGCGCGGCTCCAGTTGCCTGCCGGCCCCCGCTTCTGATGTTCCACTGCATCGTGCAGCCGAGGCATGACTGGGGACCTCCTGACCTCGCCAATGCATTCCCCGGTACGCGACCTCACTCAAACCGACCCTATATATATATAAATTTGCCCACGCTATTATGTTCTTGACATTCGAACCTTTTAAAGTACATATATTAAATGTTTTTAATTGTTGCGATGCACTGGATAAAAAGTTGAAATGCATTTATTTAATGATCGATTATACGATAACTCAAGACCGACGTGAAGTGGGCACAAAACGAACAAAGCAAGCTGGAGCAATCCCCATCCCGCTGGAAATACCAATCATAACTCCAGCTTCTTGGATATACAAATACTTATTTCAAACTAAATTCCCGTTGAAAGCTGAGTCTAAGAATAGCTGTACCTGTGAATAGTTTTTACGCAGTGTTACGTGAAATGGTTTGTCTATTGTGATAAGGTTAGTGCGACCCGCTTCACTCTCACAAACAAAAACAGTTTCGTATGAATGCCTTTGCAACGTATGTATGCTTTTTGTTTCGACTTTCTTGTTGCTCAACGAATGCACTTACACTGAACTTTGCCTTTTCAAAACTTTTCTAATGAAGGGGCTTTCGAGAATCTTATACATCGAAAGTTACTTAAATAAGAAGATATATATTATTCAAATATGGTGCATTTCATTGTAATAAAATAAAATCTGAATTACGACGACGACATGTCAAAAGTATAATCAGACAATATTTTGTTATTATGGAGGGAAGAGCCGGTTGCAGAGAAGGCAACGCACTATAAAGGACGGTCGAAATGTAGCGAGCGTGTGAACATTGCGAGCAGGTTCGGCTCCCGCACAAATTGTGCAAATTGTGGCCATTATTGGCGGTTAACGACCACTTGTCCGATGTGACCACCGATATGTTGAGCCAATATTAAACGCTAACAGTCAAACAATACTAGCTTGTTTTGAAAGTACACAGACATCACTTCTTTCTCTTGCGTCAATATTTATGACCCACACGATTCGTCTTTTCTTAATATATTAGTTTTTTTCATTTTTATAGCATTTTTCATTAATGCTTCACTGCAATTGATCGTATTGTAATGTTATATAGCCAATTATTATATTACCTGGACTATTACACTATCTGACACAACATTTCTTCAATGCGTATCTGTAGCTCCTAATATTAGTCCGTTCAACGAAGCAACAGATGTTTAATACTAGTACTAGTATAGATTTGTAATTGAGCGTATCTAAATAATAATCTAAATCAATCGACGACATTCAATATAACATATTCATGTGAAGAGTATGGACATCTATCTATCGAAACTTTTCCATCTACAGTAGCATCGATTTCCTCGGGGAACTCGCGTAAAAATAGAACGTGGCTGTGAGCCGTGGGACCAGGTTATTGATTTAATTTATTTAAATAAGCTAATACAGTGTCCATCCTCGTCCCTTTTCTCGGTCCCCTGCGCTGGTGAACAGCCGCCAGCTCGCCAATGACCTTTCACAGTTTACGCCGCACCCTCCACCGACAAACTTTATTATGTGACTCATTCGGTAAGTGCAACTCTGTGTCTACAAGAGTTCTCAATGACGAATCGTTTGGGGAGGACGTTGGTTCGTTGATTAAACGATTTATTGGCAAAATTCGAAAGAACTTCCCTTATGTAATGGGATCAAATATTGTGTTATCTCGTTCGAGGCAAATTATTGTTTATAAGAAGCATGTTTTTAGAGTTGTTTAAATTTCTGCAATAGATGTTCACGAGCTAAAATCTACACTAGCGCTGCGTTTGTTAATCAATGAAAAAAGATAAATTATTGAATTCATTTTAAAGTCAATTATTTATTAGATATATGGGGGTATTAGAGCAAGCAACAGTTTGGCGACTGTCAGCTGTGTGTTCTTCAACTTTTACTTTATGGCCGGTTCAAGTTACCCGTTCGGACGAGGTTTATTTCATAAGTCTCTCTGAACACTTTCCTGTTGATCTGCGTTCTTACTGCTCTTCTTCTATCGTTCCAATAATCCGTTTATTGTTAGGTTAATATAGACATTTTATATAAGGTAACAATAAACGCTGGAGACCCAAATTTTTGGAGGAGACCTTGGTTCACCATTAGTGTAATCATCTGTCAAAAATCCCCGCTGATCCCGTATGTGTTAAAAAAATCGTGGTCAAAGATATATAGAGGCTTTTTTTATTTCAACTGTAATTTTTATCCGGCCATCGCTAAGGTTCAATACCGAATAAAACGGCAAGTTTAATTGGGTATTAAACCGGACATAAAGCTACTTTATAGATTTAATCATCAAAATATGGCTCTTGCAATGTAGCAGTTGTATAGATAATATGTTATTCACATAGCATAGACGTTAGACAGATACAATTCTAGAATTTTTTGGAATTGGTACCGTACAGTTCTTCAATTGTTACGTCCAATCAAGTTATGAGTCTTAAACAAAATTAGCCTAGATGTAGTAAGAGCATGTAACCGTCCCACTAACATGAAAACATTTAGTCTTCCCTTCTGTCGTACAAATTACGCTCTACACTCATAGTTCCGCCTTCGAACTTACGTGTAGAAGCCCTTCAGGCTAACATCGAGGTTCATCACAAAAAACAGAAAGAGAACTCAACCAACCGCTTGACCACCTCCACACAAGTAACTAATATGTAACAACATAGATCTATATTTATATTTACTTAAGATGAATATTCTCCTCATCCTTCCTTCATCCTTAAATTGTTTAAAATGTGTATTGTACAAAATTATGCACTTTAATATTTTAATATTATTCAGTTTCAGAATTAGTTTTAACCTAACGTTTTATTTGTGTGTGACATGATTAGTAGTATCGCGGGCTGTATTCCTATGCCTTATACATATAGATGTATGCCTTTAGAAGGTTGACTTATAAGATGATAGATATCATAGGACTATAATATTATAGAAATCACGACTGATATGTATATAGATATACTGATTATATGTTGTTTTATTATATATACATATAAAAATGGTACGTGTCGTGCAGACATCCGCGTGCAGCTGTCGGAGCAGTCGCGCGTGCTGGAGGCGCGCGCGGAGGCGGCGGCGGGCGTGGCGGGCGAGCTGCACGAGTACTGCCGCCGCCGCGCCGACCTCGAGCACGAGTACTCGCGCGCGCTCGACAAGCTGGCGCGCGCCGCCACGCAGCGCCACAAGGACCAGAAGCACAAGTATGTCCCCGTCCTACGTACACACCATGCTCTGTTGTAGCTGAAGATGGCTCGTACCTGTATGAGCTTTCTTTCTAAATGAAGTGTAATTGAAACAAAACACGTTTGAATCTGAAGTTTGGCCCGGAAGAAATAATGTCGATATTTGCGGCTGGCTCACAGATCCGTTGTACATTATGTTTCAAAAGCAATATAATGGACTAGCTTTTCGCCCGCGTAGAATTCGCTTATATCGCGCGACATCGTAAGGAGTATTTTCTTCGCATTAAAAAGTATGGTTTGTTCTTTCCCACGTTTAGCTCCATTTTCATACCAAGTTTCATCAAAATCGGTTTGACAATAACGAACTTTCATACAAACTTTCATCCCCTCTTTCAACCCTTACTACCCTTTTTTTCGCCATAAAAAGTATTCTATGTCCTTTCTCAAGTTCAGTTCTATCTTCATACCAAATTTTATCAAAATCGGTTGAGTGGTTTAGGCGTGAAAGCGTAACAGACAGACAGACAGAGTAACTTTCGCATTTATAATATTAGTAGGGATTTCCCGCCGGTAATGTATTAAAATAAAATAAAATAAATATAAATAGTTTATTTCATTTCCAACTTTGCAAAATATGGAGTAGTAGGGACCTCCTAGTAAGTTTAAGAAAAAACCTGTGTCAGGAGGACCCGCTCTTCCTTAACTT
>NC_052117.1:2161-31486 GCF_012273895.1 Zerene cesonia | reverse complement strand
ATCCAAACTCAATCTCTAATACACGTTTTTTCTAATAGACTTTTAAGAAGATCTTTTGAATCGGCAGATTGGTCTATTTATTGTTCTCTTAAATCTAAGAAGATCAGAGTCTTAAATCAGAGAAGACTTGTTTATAGACCTTTGCTTCAGCGTTATTGCGTAACAAAAATTTATAAATAATGCAAACCGATTGAGGCTTTTTCAATCGAGGCGATTAAAAACTTTAACATATTTAAAAAGTATAACAATATTGTTTTAGTATTTTGTGACGATAAATGAGCAATGACGAATAATGTTCCAGCGAGAGCGAGGTGGATGGCGCCGCAGCCGAGGGCGAGAGTGTGAAGTCGTCGGAGGGCGCGGACGACGCGCTCAGCGACTGCGGCGACGCCGCTTCGCACGCCGCACAAGCCGCACACGCCGCACAAGCAGCGCACGCCGCACAAGCCGCACACGCCGCACACCAGTTGACCCGGGACGACGCTTCGCTCTACGAGGACGACGATGACACTGGTGCGCGCATACACGCCAAAAACACACATCCGCAGATTCACACACACACAACACACACGAAACCATTCGCAAATACACACTCACAAACAAACAGACACACACACACACACAAACAGATAAACATACACTCGTAGAACACACATCCACAACTAGACAAAATTCGGATTTTTAATTTTTAAGAATACATACAAAAATAAATATATACGCCCACGCATACGCACTTATGCTAGTGATGTCCATTTTATCGACTGGAGCAGTCCATTTATATTTTATATAGCTATTTTCTCATATAATCTCTTTACGTTATACAGTTCTTACTTGTATTTTTCTTAATCTAATCAAATAAAGCTCATCGAATGAAGTTATTTCCATCAGAGAGACAGAATTCTACCTAAAATTACACAGAAATCAAACCAACATTCTCTCCTCACAAAGATCATGCGTACAACAGGATATAAAATTATTCAAATAATAGGCGAGCTGTTTACCCTTTAAGGTAATCATTTCAAATGGCATTTTCAGAATTGGAACTAAGCGACGAAGGCGAGCCTGAATGGAGAGACAATCACAGGTAGATATATACATTTCTTTTTAGAAAATTGACACAGCTGCATTACAAATTAAAACGTTTTAAAGTACTTACGTTGCATGGACATTATGAAATTGTAATACAAATATTGATATGCGATAACCATTGCTTTGCAGATGTTCCGGCGATGAGACGCACACACAGGTATCGCCGATCGCACACACAAACACTCACGTTGATTAATATCGTACACATTTCTATATATAAGTATATTATATTTTTGTAAATTAATAATTATTGTTAACAAAATTTGAAGTGAACAATCGCACTTTCGTTACACTTAACACAAATTATAGCATTTTTATTAAATTGTTATTTGTTAATTAAATATTACACTATTAGTCGTCTTGCATGTGGTAAACTGACGACGCGGTGCCATTTTTGAGTTACGCTTAATAGTATATGACCGTGGTACCGCGCAACCCGCCGCAGCCGCCGCTGGGAGAAGTGAGCTTGTATCGATTTACGTGTGCTTCAAAAATATGTTTTGCATTTAATTTGATACCGTTAAGTCTGTCGCGTCGCCCGTCTGCGGCGGCTGCGGGCTGTGGGCTGCGGGCTGCAACCTTCGGGCTGCGGGCTGCGGGCAGATAGCATTCTGTGTACTTGTTTGCAATAAACTGTTCTATCGTAGACGCTTGTTTGATTTATTTGCTACGCTGAGTTGGGCTCGGGGTGGTGCGGGGTGGTGCGGGGTGTTGCGGTGAGTTGTGGTGTAGTGTGGGGTGTTGAGGCATGATGATGCAGTGGGATGCGGTTTAATGCGGGGTGATGAGTATTTATAAATGAATGAATAAAAACAAAAATGCTTTTTATTATTTCAATATGTCGGAAAAATAAAAGCTCCGAGAAGTGTCAGATTATGTAACTCGCGTCAATCCGACCGACGCGCTCCGCCCCGGGACGGGTTTGTGTTGCGACAACCGCGCCTCTACAAACGTGGCTTTGTGTCAATTAGAAGCCACTCTGTTTGATATGATTTATAATGCATGCTTTGGTTTTGAAACATATACATTATACAGTTCTAAATATAAAACTATAAACACTACTACTATAAAAAAAAAATCACAGTATGTATGGATAGACTTGTTTACCATTCTGGTGAATTATAATTTAACGAATATAAATTTACTTTTATAAATCTGACTTAATTAAGTCCAAGTCTATCGACGTCACCCATTGGTCGAGTTTTATACGACTGTTTGAGCTTTTTTTAGTACTATTCCGGGAATCGAATCTAGGAACTTTCATCGTTTCATAATCGTCGTCATCGTCATCATCATCATCATACATGATCCCATAGGGACATGGGGGCTCAGACAGTGCGGGTTGAAAGATTTCGACGACATGTGACACTTTGTTTATTCGGCGTGCCGGTTTCCTCACGATGTTTCGTTCCGTTTTAATCAGTGGTCATGTGAATTATGTGCAGATTTGAAATATCAAGTCTTTTCAAGTATAGATACGTCTCATGTGAGATGTTTAATCTCAGTCGCTAGAATGCCTTATAAAATCAGACGTTGTGGAGGTTATTGGACACCAAAAGCATTTCCTATTTCTTTTCAATTCGAAGAAAGGAAAAACGGAATAATATTGAGGAATCAATTAGATTCCTCAATATTATTAGCCACTTAAATGGAAAGGTTGAATGAGCCGCATTCGTGGCCACATCTACAAGTGTGTACATAATGTTGGTTGCGCAGAGCGGCGCCGCCGCGCCGCCCGACGCGCGCCGCCCGCCCGCGCCCGCGCCCGCGCCGCCGCACGCGCACGCGCACGCGCACGACGCCGGCAGGTAACGCTGCTTACTCTCATACTTTTTTATTAAATAATTAATAACAATACATAGTCTCATTCTCAACTCATTTTTTCACTGTCATCGAGCCCTATTATAAAAGAGTGATAAATTTTGATCCATACAAGAAAAAAAATCAATCCAATGTTTGTATTTCTGTCTCTTAGTAGATAATATTGCATTTGTAGATTATACACTTCTAGACGCCATGAGCTCGTGATGAATTTTACCGATTCACTCACTGATTTACTCGTCTCGTTTGTGTCAACAGATATATTTCACTTTTTATAATGACTTTGTCGTTTCAAATAATCTGCGATTTTATTAACGTTTGTTTCGCGTTTTGCAGTCGATTGGCGGAGAGCACGCCCGATCTGGTGCTGGACCTGCCCGCGCGCGACCCCGCCGACACGTTCCTCCACAATCGCGACACGCTTAAGAAGCGGCCCGCGGGCGTGCCGGCCCCCGGTGCCCCGCCACCCGGTGCCCCGGCCGCCGACCCTCCACCGCACGGCGTCCCGCCGCCCGGTGCCCCCGCCCCCGACGGAAGCCCCGTGCCCGCGCGGAACACGCTGCGCGTGGCGGCCAAGTTCGCGGAGCTGACGCTGACGGGCGGCTCGCTGAAGCCGGCGCTGGCGGCCAAGCCGGCGCTGCTGCGGCGCCCCACGCCGCACCCTGCGCACACGCGCCCCGCGCCCCCCGCCGCGCCCGCCGGCCCCGACGCGGCGCCCTAGCCGCGCCCATGCGGCGCCCCGCCTAGCTTAGCGAGGGCGCGGAGGTGCTCCCACTGGTCTCCTTTGACGCCGGGTGCTATCGAGTGCTATGTAGGCGAGATGCGACGTTGTCGTCGATATAGTCTTTGTAGATTTTGGATCCTTTTATTTTAAAAAATATATTCCGAAGGAGATTTGCATTTTTAAAGTATCGTAATGCGACTTTAAATTTCACACTACCGCCGTCGAATATTTTTCCTTTTTGAAATAGTTTCAATATATTCAATATCTTAGTAATACTATGTATACGTGTACGAGAGGCGCAAAGTGCGATGGCGGCAAGTGGCGGGCCGCGGTGCGAGCGAGACGGAAGGAGCGAGAGCGAGCGAGACGGCTCGCCGTCGAGTTGCCGTTTTGAGATTATTTTATTCTGCATTTATTGTAATCGTATGTTTAATATCGACGTATTGATTGTGTATATTTTTGTAAGCGCTTTTGACTGAGATGACGTGGACGGCGAGCTGTCGTCCGAAGGTTTTGTATTATCGTATTGTATTTTATTGTAGGGTATTTATAGTATTTTAAATATTTTTGTACGCGTCGCCGCGCCCGGCGCCGCTCTATTGGTCTGTAACTGTATCCGCGTACAATAAACAGTATTACGAAATATTTCCTTTTATTTACATTCTAAAACCTTCACTCAACGTATTGGCGATGAACTAAGTATTGACAGTATCAGGGAAACATTTTGCTGTTTAAAGCCAATACTGCTGAGTAAACAGCGATTAGATTTCCATACATCATTCGTAAAATACATACATAATTAGGACGCATAGGGCACAATGTTTACACACTATGTTTTGGTAAACATGATGAAAGGGGTTTTAGAAAAGAGAGAATAAAATCGGATGCACGATACGCCAGCCACCAACACGTGCAATGGAACTATTGGCCCGATTTGAATGAAACTTGTATAAAGAGCTATAAAAGTCTGGGCGATATACAGGCCACAATAGAATCGGTCGTCAATCCTTTCCTTTCCTTTTCCCCTTAAAAGGGGGCAACGCATTCGTAGTGGCACTACCTCTGGAAATGTTTATCGTGGTGGTGTTTGCTTACCATCAGACGAACCGCCAGCTCAGTTGCCCGCTATGACATAAGAAAAACAAAGGCATTTCTTCCTGAAATTCTGCAGCAGCCCAAGAGACAAGAGTACACTGAGTTAATATATATATTCCAAAAAAACCTATAATTAATCTAAAACTATATTTGGGGTCTTTCCTTCAGGAGCCAACATACAGGTGTCTACCGATGGTGTCCTATGCATTATAGTATTTATAGTTTTACAAACGCTAAACAAAACAACGTTAAAAATTTCTCATTCGATTTTTTCTTATAATCGATGTTTACTAACTGAAACAATATTTGCTAAGACCTTATTCCTGCACATGTTATAGTGTAGTTGCGCTCTCGGAGTTCCATATCAGGTGTTCCAGATCTTCAAATTTATTATCTCTGTGAAAATGCTCATGACCTTTAACAATTATTGTTATTACACAATTTTTATATATTTGATAAAGTTTAGGTGACGTGTTGTGGTTCTGCATCTGCTGTTTAAGTTTCCAAAATAAATTCTAGCCCATATTGTTACCCAGATAACTATTTGAAATATATTGACACTATTTAGTAAACTTATTACTTGATGTACTTATTTCTTATTTTATGGGGCATGCAATATATGATGTAATGAAAATGTATAGGGAATCCAGTGCTCATGTTTTATTGGTTATATATTTTGTGAATTCATTATGTTAACTATTTATTACAAAGCAAGGGTTACAACTGCTAATGAGACTAAAAACAAAATTAAAAAAGTTTGAGTACCTAAGCGAATATTCGCCACAGTGGTAGATTACGAAACATAATTTCATTTGACTATCTTGTTTGTTTGCATCTGCCTGTACGAGTACAACTCGCCCAGCGGCGTGTTGTTGTTGTTGACAACTCTCATGGTTGGGAGAATGGAAACGGAAAGGGACTGGATTGTCAGTTCAACGACTATATGATCACCGAGGTAGGGTTCTAATTTAATCTATTATTTTCTGATTGAATCGCATAACAAGTTTTCAATTGATTTATTTTAATACAACTGAACAAAACCAACATCAGGAAGAATGATAATCTCGTGTACATAATTAATTATAATTTACAATGCGGTGCACGCAGTGAACGCGATAACGTATTTTATAACTCTAATATAACTTTCTTACAACTAATATAATAATCAATAAGCCTTTAAATATAACTCCATGCGGAAAGACACCATCGGGGTGCTGCCGAGCGACGTCACATGTCTATCCGTTTCGTCTGCGGCGGCGGCTAGTAGCGCAGGCAGTGGTCGTGCAGCGAGTGGTGCAGCGGCGGCGGCGCGGCGTTCTCCTTGTCGCGGGCGTAGTGCGGCGCCGAGAACTCGCCCAGCGGCGGCGGCTCGTACTCGTCGCCCGACCCGTCCGACGCTTCCAGGTAGCCGAAGAGGCGTGCGGCGCCTGCGGCCCGGCCTTCGCGCCTCCGCGCCCCCCCTGCGCCGCCCGCCGCGCCCGTGCCCCCACCCGCGCCCCCGCCAGCGCCCTGCGCGGGGCCGGGGGCCACGCCCACAGGCACTCCGCCCGCGCCGGCACCCGCCACGCCGCCCGCCGGCGCCCCGGCGCCCTGCTGCGCCGGCTGCTGCGACGCACTCGGGAACCCGCGACTCACGCTCGTGGGCACTTTCAGGTTGCGGCTCTCGATGTGACTGCAAACACAATTAAAGCTTACATTGCTGTTTCGATCGAAGTCTTATCTTCAATTCAAAAGTGCTCTTTAATAAGGGTTTGAATGAAATAATTAGTGTTCTAACTTCACAACAAAATCTTCCATATCACAACACTTTTTACCCATCAGTTTGCTTAGTTTAGTAGTCTTTAGCAATCCTTACGTAGTAGTGACTCTGTGAGTAATCTTTCCATAAAAGTGATTTCTTTTAGGTGA
Source organism: Zerene cesonia (assembly GCF_012273895.1). Lineage (NCBI taxonomy): Eukaryota > Metazoa > Arthropoda > Insecta > Lepidoptera > Pieridae > Zerene > Zerene cesonia. The sequence continues at coordinate 24,849 of NC_052117.1, read as the reverse complement.
TAATAATTTTTAAAATCATTACGAGATTAGGTAAATGAAAAACTCTAAATCACTTTTTTTTGTCGCGAATAGAATGTGTACTCTCAAGTTTGTTTTGTTTGATCGTTGAAAGCCTCGTATTCTCGGGGGAAGGTTTGTAATCAACAACGTCAATGGAAACATTAATGTCACTTCTCAGGTGAAAACCTTTCAACGTGTTAACTGTACACCGGGCTGCCAGCACGAATAGGGAGAAGTGGGCGTCATACTTACTGGGCATCGCGGAGATGCAGCGCCAGCTGGTGGTGGTCGTCGGCGAGGAAGGGGCACTTGGCGCAGGCCTTCTTGTTGTGCACTTTGTGCACGTGCGTGGCGAGGCGCTCGGCGCGCGCCGCCTTGTACTCGCAGAGCGCGCACGCGAACGGCTTCAGGTGCGTGTTGAGGTGCCGCTTGAGGCACCAGTTGTCCACGCCCGACCACGCGCAGTAGCAGCACGCGTAGCGCCGCTCGCCCTGCGCGACATTTTTCTTTTATACAAGTGAACACCGCGTCAGTTATTTTTTTATATACATATAATGTCACCGTTAAATTGTAAACAGCGTTAGAATATAATCTATCCCGCGAGATTGTATTATCTGTCGAAACGTTGTAATCGGTAACACACAACTGATTCCCGTTGAACGCTTTATTTTCGATAGATGTGAAACTGTGTAATTTAGATTAATTGTGAAATGGGAAATCTAACTAGCTGGGTTAGGTTCGGTTTAGTCAAAAACTACACAGAATAGCCGATCGCCTCGCAACCTGCACCTGAGGATAGTGTGGAAAAAGCATTTTCTCGGAATAATTATAGGTTACATAACTGCGATGAAAGCAAATGCTGAAGATTACAATATTTTCGATAGTATGCAATCTCGAAGGCAAGGATATATTCTAACGGATTTGCAACCTTACGGCTACATATACAATCAAACGTAGGACGATAAGATCTACTTTTGTAGTAGTGTAATAATTGATTATATTTTATTATTACACACCATTGAAGACCATTTTACACAATTGAAGTCTATATTAGTTCTATAACTTCTTTTGCCGTAAGGACAGACACACTTGTTGCAATTTGAAATAACTGTTGTATTAGCTGTAGCGTAAATATTGTCTCCTTAATATAATATAATGATTAATAAAAAAATAATTAAAAACGGCCAATTGCTTCTTGTGCGAAGCACTTTTAAGGAAGGTTAATGGAATGTATTTATAATTACTAGGCTAAAAGACCTAGCCTTATCGGCATATCGCTTTAATTTCTTAGGGTATACATAAGCACGCGTCACTTAGTATACACTGAAAGCACAACTAGCAAAACATGCACCTCTTTTTCTTGTCACTCAATCAGTGTAAAACCAATACGTGACGCAGTGAGTCCATGAGAAATATTTTATTTGTTTCTATAAAAAAATATATGGTAAGAAAAAATGATTCCCGTAAGCAAAATAAAAAAAAAACATCGGTTAAATTAGTATTTCAAATCGTAATGAATAATAATGCATAATTCAAATTAATAAATTATGTTTTTTAACACATGAACTTTACGTATAATATAAGTCGTTAATTATAAAAGATTGGTGACACCAGCGTTCTATGGCTTGCTTATGTATGCATACTCTACACACGTACTCTAACACAGGTACACCGGAACCGAAACGTCAGATGTCATTAATTTTTACGTCTGTCAAAGTGTACATTGTTTATAATATATTGGATGTTGTGAATTGTTTGTTCAATAAAATAGCAAAAAATAATTGAAAGCCGGTTCTTTTCTCAACCGGTTTTTAATTTATACTACAACGAAGTATTTTTCACAAAGATATCTATAGCAATGAAGTCTATTTCTCTAAATAACTTTAAGGACTTTGTTGTGTGAAGTGTCAATATGAAATTCCGGCAACAAAGGAGCAAGAAGCAAGTTTTTTATTTTTCTGGTCAGATTTTACATAAATTCTTTGGGTCGACCTAGTTGGCCAAAACAAACGGTAACAATTCAACAATTGATATTCTCGTGGGTACATGTATTTGTGGGTGATTGTAATAGAAAAATGTATTTTTGTCTGCATTTGTCTCGTGCTTATAAATTTGAGCAGCAAAATAACAATGGGCAGGAGGAGCTTCTTAATACTGTTCATTAATAAGAAAAAGCGAGGCGTACCTTTCTGCGAACAGGACTTGGTGCTGCGGTTTTGTGAGGGGCGGAGGGCGTGTCGGACTTGGCGAGTGGAGCGCGCTCCAGTTTGACGGGCGCGGGGCGGCAGTCGGGCGCCGGGGCGGCGGGCAGCGCGGGCAACGCGGCGGGCAGCGAGGGCAGAGTGGTCAGCGTGGGCAGCGCCCCGTCTGCGCCCAGCGGCTTGCCGCCCGCGCCGCCCGCAGGCCCCGCGCCGCCGCAGTAGTGCGTCGACGGGCCGCTCGCCACCGCCACCCCCGTCGTGGCGCCCTTGACACTCGCTCGTCGAATGCGATTCAAGTCATACGGTTGATCGCGATGCATCCGCAGGAAGTGTTTCTTCACGTGGTCGGCGCGGTTAAACTGTTTCTGGCACAGGTAGCAGTGGAAAGGTTTCTCGTCCCGGTGGATGTTCTCGTGGCGCGTGAACAGGTCCCGGCGGTCGGTGGCGTAGGGGCAGGCGCCGCACGCGTAGCGCTTGCCCGCGTCGGGCGAGCCGCCCGCGCCCACCTCGCCCTGCGCTATCGCCTCGCTGCTTGCGCTGCCACTGTTAGCATTTGTCGAATTGCGTCTTTCTGTTCTCGCCGCTTCGACCTACGATTATATACAGTAATATAATTATACTGTAATAAAAAACTTGAGAAGTGTCAAGGGATATTAATTAGTGAAGGAATTGCACTAAACATTTTATTTCTTTGAGTTATAATAATATTTTTTTAAGTAACAAATATACTGTAATATACATTTCAATAGAACTATTCAATGCGAAATAGAAAGACGAAACGAAAATAACTGGCTTGCTTTCTATGTGAGAAAAGTAGACAGACAGAAAATCAACAACTAAGTATGTATAGTAAAAAGTGTATAATGTTTCATAACTTGGTGTTAAAAACGGCGTCTCCATATCATCCGGGAGTTGGAATGAGACGTTTGTAGTAAATAAAGATATAATTTGGAAACACTGTAAAACACAATAATACGTACCTTAGTCTTGAGGCGCTGCAAGTAGCGCGTGAGATCGTCGAGCGCGGGATTGTCGCGCAGCAGGTGGTCGGCGGCGGCGGGGTCGGAGTGGTGGTCGCGCGCGAGGTGCTGGCGCACGGCGCGCGCCCAGCCGCTGGCGAAGCCGCAGCCGGCCAGCGGGCACTGGAAGGCGCGCGCCTGCGAGTGCGTGCCGAGCCAGTGCTCCGCCACGCGCGCCAGGAAGCCCACGCACTCGCAGTCCGTGCACTTGAACAACCGCTGCGCCGGGTTGTACGCGGCGATGCGCGAGTGCGCCCACGCCAGCGGCTCCTCCGCCGCTGTCCACCGGTCCTCCGCCGTCGGGTCCGTGCGCGGCGTGAAGTTCGCCTGTTACCAGTACGATAGCCCTTATATGCGGTTCATTCTATTGGTGTTTTTTTTTCATTCGGTTCACAAATTGGAATTGACACAAATATAAGTCAAAAGTATAGTACAATTATTACATTGCGGTGTGAATTCTTATATAGCACATCGTGAATAGTGTAACTACTTAAACTAAGGATAATAAATTTTATGTTTTAAATTAATAACAATTATCTAATTGTATCACTCAAATTTTCGACCAACGCAGAGTTAATCTTAGTTCTAGCTGAGATTAGAGAACCTGACAAAATATCTAAGTTAAACCTAATTCTGTTACAGTATGAACAGGACCTGTGTAAAGGAGAATTTCGACCGACATTTGTCCGACAATATGATAATTTAAAGCACTTCCTATTTGCCAACCGGAGTTCAGGATCAGGATTCACGATAATATAAATGGATTAGACGTCTTCGACGAAATGAACAGCCATTACTGTATCGGCAAACGTTAATTCGAAATTTTCAAATGAATATTATGCATGGTGGATATTGAACATACCGATTGAAAAAATGTATCGCTACCTACCTGCATTTCGCCTTTTATCGATCGTTAGAGTTAACTATTATAAGGAATACATCAATAAAATAAGAAAGAAGAATTTAGAATAGATTAAAAATAAACTATACACAAACTAGCTGCTCCCCGCGGATTCACCCGCGTAAGTCCGTATCTCGTACGAATATCGGAATGAAAAGTTGCCTATATTATGTTATTCCAGTTGTCCAGCTATATACGTTCAAATTTCATTGCGATTGGTTGAGTAGTTTTTGCGTGAAAGAGCAACGAACACACACACATCCTTACAAATTTTCGCATTTATAATATTAGTGGGATGGGATAGTAGGATTAGTAGGAAGTAGAATTCTTTAATTTAACCCAATGAATTTTTATAAAAAGGAAATAATTGAATGTAAAATTAAAGAATTCTTACTCAAATAATCTTCTGTTTTCTTATTTCTTATGTTAGTAATTCATAGTTATCCATTGCAATGACGATATACTATTCAGATGAGACATTTGCTATTTGTTAACTCATTTGTAACTTAATTCATGCACTAAATATAATATTATTTATTTGCTTTGTACTTTGAGTTAAGCGTAATGTATAAACTGTAAGATTGTAATTTCACCTAAGAGATTGCAAACTGTCGAAAATATGTAATCTCTATCTATTTCCTTGCAATTGAATGCATCTTGAATTTCGGTAGACCAATCAATGTGAAAACGTTTTCTAATACAATGGCCATTCGACAATATTATGATAGTTATAATCTAACGGCTATTTAAGACTTATTTTGTTTCATTGTAAGTCGATATCAAAGATTACTATGTAGATGAAGATAATATAAGATAAATTTGAATTTAAATTATATTTTTAATGCTATGTGCGAACTGCGAAGCGCTGACGGAGGATATCAAAACGAAGACTATAAAAACCAATTCTTTTCTTTTATGATAATACGATTTTTGATATGATATGATTACTAGACATTTAAGACATTACAAAAGGAAAACAATATATTAAAGACACCTACTTTACTCAAAAATGTCCGCAGACATGGCGAACTTCATTATTTTAATTAAAATCTTAATTAAATTTTAATAAGATTTACAAAAATGACGTCATTTGCTGTATCACGTATAACGCCATCTATTGAATATCTGTCCCGCCCGTTTCTTTTTTTCTCACCCTTTCCAGTCCATTTCTTCGCAGTCGTTGTCCACTCTAACGTGAAAAAAATATATATTCAATCTGCACGTAGTTGATCTCTAGATTTAGTGTAGTCTAAGTTCGATAGATGGCGCTGTTTTAATATTTTACTTTGGAAACACTTATAATATTATAAATTCACATTTTATTTCTAATTGTGAACTGATTGCAATGAAACCAAACAAATAAAACCTAATATTACTTAAATTTACGCAAATATTGTTGTGTAAAAGAAGTTACGTGAAGTTGTGAGGTCAAGTGCACATAACCCTAATTTTTCTTGTGGAATACTTTCAATTCAAATCTTTTGATGGACTGAATCGATTGCAACGAAACAAAATACTAAACGTTACTTAAAGTTATGCTCCATCGTTGTGTATTAAAATTATCTACATTACTTTCGTACATTTTACGTTTACACTAATAAACAGACAAACACACTGACGAACTAGTTAATGGTGAAACAATTTTATGAAATTGAAGAATTTATGACATTAAAAGAGAATTAAGTAGTATACCTAGCAGGACATTAATGTTAATTTAATTTTCGATTTTAATATTTGCACACCCAAACTTTGGGTAGAATGTATTAGCCGCAGAATATTGTAATAAGATTTATAATTTGTTACTACATTCTTGCAAATAAATTCAATTTGAAATTGAATTTGAACAAAAAAAATATAAATCGGTTCCATTGGTACAACAGTGTTAATAAATAAGAATAAATTAAAAAAAAAATGGTTGTCCTTTACCTCTATTCGCTATTTTAGGCTTATTTTTATTAGATAATATAAAACAATTAAAAAGCAACCGAAACTGGTAGAGCTTTTGAATATCCATATAAAGTAAAAATTTCGGCGCTGCGTGCTGTATTACAGGCCTTGGCTTAGTGCGGCAGCAGAGGCTTAAACCTATTTTTTGGATAAATTTTGCATTTTATAACTCCTTTATTTTTAAGCTACTTATATATAGGTATGTATGTATCCTTTTTGGCTTAAAAACAAAAAAACATTAAAATTTTTATTATTATTAAAGTAAAAATTGCACGCGATCCACGCGTGATTATAAACATCTTAAACGGCTTTCACATGGCCCTAGAATCAGTTGCGATATGAAGACAGTGGCGGGCAGGCAGCAGTTTTATTAGCACTACACTCTATTCGGCCGTAGCCCGTATGAATACATCGCCTCACTCGCTACCCTCAAAATATTAATAATTTTATTCTACCTATTCCGAACACTGTGATAAGTGACCTCGGTGGGTTATATTTTTTTAAATAATTAAGATAATTTAAGATTTCACGGTTTTTCTTTTGAATAAATATTGTGTTTGTTAGAAAAATTCCATCCTTGTAATTTTATATGACGATCGATACGATGGCAGGACACAACTTAGTAGGCAAGGCTTACAAACCGTATCAAGATTAATTTAATCGAATATCATTCTATTGAACTCTAAATTGGCACACATGAAAATGAAGACATCGCACTATTGTACTGAGTTCAAAATTAAATTGTTCTCGATCAAAAACTTCTATCTATTTCGATAATAGCAATCTATCTGGATATATACCATTCTGTCTGGATATAAAACTAGAATTGTAAGGATTCAAAATCGAGGTCAAATCAAAATCGCATTCGATTTGAACACAAAATTAAGATAGAAACAATTTCGGTGGTGAGGCCAATCTCCAGGATGTAGTTTCAATATATTTTAATCGTTTCAATTTCCCGGCAAGCGAATTTTCAGAAATATCAGAAATATTTTTTCTTAAAATAAAAGAATCTTTTCTTAATGTAAAATTTTCTGTCTATAGTATTAACACGCCATCTGTATAAATATTACATTGTGTTAGGTAATTTCATTTAATTTTATTTTTCTTTTCGTTCGTGTTGTGAAAAGCCTGACAAATTATATTATACATACTTCAACCTTCCTTGAGAACCACACTATCCATTGGTGAATATATAGAAAATAGGTGCAGTGTTATAGAGCAGACAGACTCCTGCTCTTTGTAATATCTAGTCAAGATAGGTATTGCTACCCTTATGTTATATGACGGGCTATCTGCGCCCCGCTTTGTATCGTATTGTTATACTCCACATTTGCGATACACCATGTAACCTTTGAAATAATGTTTTGTTTTGGTTGAAATTTGTTGCGTCAATAGATGGCGTTGAATGCCCCGTAGGCATGTGAAACCGAAAGCTGAAAGATGTTCGATTGCCGAGTGGTGAGGTGCCCCGTATAGCAACAGATGCAGATGCGAATGCCCCCTTATGATCGATTTTTTTCTATTTGCAAATATGTATAAGGCTTCATAATTTTATGAAAAAATTCGAGGTAAAAGTATTAATCCGACTCTCTATGTTTTTTGTAGACATGAGTAAATGTATGTTGTGCGATCAATGTGTCTGCATGGATGACAGGTTTTTTTTGCAATTTGCAAAACAAGTTTTGGGTATTGCTGAGGTAATTAAATAGTTATCTGTGCTATTCCTTACATTACAATTTATTTATACTCATCATATTTTTATATTATTTTATTATCGTTACATATATTTTATTTGACTTGTAATACTTTCGATGTTATTCTCCAGTGGTTCCCGACTCCCGATAACTATACAAAGCTAAACCTAAAAATATTTTAATCTTTTACTGAATAAATGAATTGCGAAGCGAAATACCTGAAGAATGCCGGGCGGCGGGAATCCGTTCTGCATGAGTGCGGCGAGGCCCCAGGCGGTGATGTGTTCCTCGGGCCGCAGGTCATCCTCTTGCAGGTCGCGCTCGGCCGCCGGGAATTCCACGCCCACCACTCCGCCGACGCCCACGCCCACGCCAATGCCGACGCCCACGCTCGCCTCTTCGCCGTACAACTTTTTAGTTATTTCTTTGAACATGTCCTCGCAATCCATCGTGAGAGACGCTACGCTGCCCACTCCGGTGCTACTCTCCATACTTGGTCTTCACCTCTGCGACCTGAAAATATTCGTTTGTACATTAATCGAAAGGAAGCTCGAGGCGCGCCTCTCCGACGATAAAGCATCAGGGGACACTATGTGAGTAACGTTTAATTGCACTGACTTTCAAATCGCATTGAAACATATCGAGACATATGTACAGGTATCGGTAGCCGCGGGAGGTGGCTCTAGAGCAGCACACGGCCGGGCCGCCGGGGGGGGCGGTGCAGCTGCAGGTGGGGGCTCGCGCGGCGGGTGCCGGGTGCCGGGTGCCGGGTGCCGGGTGCCGGGTGCTGGCCGCGCGGCGGGTGCGTGCTAACTAGGCGGCAGGCGGCCGGGCTGGCGGCGGATCGATCGCAGAGCCGCGCGCCGCGCTCCTCCGCCCCTCGCACCCCGCACGCCCCACACCCCACCTTCGCGCCGCCCGCCCGCTATCGACCTGCTGCCTTCCGCTGTCCGCCTATCTACTTTCTTTCATTACACAAATCTTAACAAATCATTTGATTCAAAATTCGGTACAATGTAACAAGTTGCTTCTCAATTTGGCAAATACATTAAATATTGAGTGATCATAATACGAGCATATTTCTAAAATGAAATCGAATTATTGCTATAAAACTTACAAAGAAACTTATTCTAATTATAAATGAAATCTATTGGCGTTCTTATCGCTACATAGCGATTTTTTCTAGACAACCAGACGTACGGAGAGAAATAAGTTATATGTGATACTATGAATAATGTATATGTCACGTAAAAATTTATACTCATATATAAGCACCTGGTACAAAGTAAAAAACGCCAAGTCAGCATTAATTCATGAATTCCATATTATTTGTTCTCACACTGTTGTGTAACACGTTTGTAATAACACGTGTTCTATTAGAGATGGTCGGCGAACGGCGAGCCCTTGGAGTGTCGTGAACGAGACGTGTACTCGCTAATCAAATATTCGCGTTCACAGCAGTTCTGCTGCGAGTTGCAGGTTCCTACTGCCTACCTACTACGCGATCAAATTAGTAAGTTATTCAGTTTGTTTACCGAATGATGCATTGACTGGCCACCGTAAAATCGCGGTTGTCTCAGAACTCTCCTAACACTTATAATATAAAGCTGAAGAGTTTGTTTGAACGCGATATTCTCTCAAAAATACTTTCACCCTGAGAGCTATTTATTTACTTTGTATTAATTAAGTCACAACAACAAGCAATTTCAATCAGAACATTACGAGAGCAACAAAAAGCAGCTATTATAAGCTAATTAATTTTATAATTATAAAAGAACTAGGTACTCATTGAAAGGCATGTACGTCACTAATAATAATTTATTGTCTCATTTCTATATAGAATGTACCACTGGCGAACCGCGGGTTTAAGATGTAAGAGAGGTTTCGTTTTGTTTGATATAGAACAAGTTAGCCGCTGACGACGGCGGCGGCGGCGGCGGCGGTGTCCCGCTAGCGGCAGTTCGTCAAGGCGCTGACGAGGTGCGCCTGTCGCCGACCCCACGGCCCACGAGTGGGTCGCGGAGGGGGGCTGCCTCGTTATGAATGAATTTAACAATATTGGCGCTTTCCCAGTTAACAGGTCCGTGTATGAAAATTTGTCATTAAGTATTATTAATGTTCGATTTTATTTTGTTTGTACTTAATTCTTTTACCAGACAGGTCATTTTATTCTGCACTAGGGGTTCGCCGCGGCTTCGCCCGTGGTATAGCCTATAGCCTTCCTCAATAAATGGGCTATCTAACACTGAAAGTATTTTTAAATCGAACTAGTTGTTCCGAGATTAGTGCGTTCCAACAAACAAACTCTTCAGCTTTATAATATTAGTATATTTATCATTGAATCGATATCCAAGTGTTCGTATGAAGTGAGTTTCCTATGAAAATGAAGTAATGTACATGTAAATGAAACTTACCCACGTTTAAACGAATATGACTGAGTTCTGCTAACTGAGTAGAGAGGTAGCTAGCAGCATTGAGGCATCAGGGGCCGGGACGGAACTCTGAACAATGAGGGAAACTAGTCGAGAAAAATACTGTTTCCAAAATAAATGAATGGAAACGCTACAAGTATACTAAGGCCAGAATTGATGATTTTACTATAGGATGAAACCCTTTCTTAACAAAATTAAGGTATCATAAAACTTTATTTATAAAATAATATGTACAAGTAGATATTTTCAATTGAGTAGTTATAGTGTTTGGTAGTTTTTTAATGTAAAACTCTCAAATGTATGTTATTTGAGGGTATCTATGTAGTAAAGCGTCTAAAGATTAAGATAAATAATGACAATAAAAATAATGTTTTACGGTCCCAATGTTCATTCTACTAATTTATATTCTTAGGAGAGTGATTTTCATTTCACAACAAAATTAACAAAGACCGGATCATCGTTTATTATTATCAAATGAAGATAATGAAAAAAAATCTAAGAGTGTATGTTATCAGTGAAATCGGTCGAGCGTAACGTAACGTTCTCCATAATTGAATAGCACTAAAAGATCCCACGAGCACCGAACAATGATATAACGCTTTAAATGAATATAAACTACGCCTACTGATTTTCAGTATGAATGAAAATGGCCGATGACGCACTCGTGCAAAAATCGATACGCGTAAGTAGGTATGTGACTGGAGTCGCGCTGCAAGCTGAATAGCGGGCGGTTCATCGACCGCGCACCCGGAACACGGAGCGGCGCGCGCCGCGTGCGCGCAGCGGCTGCGCGGCGCGCGGCGAGCGGCGCGCATGCGCCGGCGGGGCGGGGCGGCCGCGCGCGGTCGATGGCTCAGTCGCGCCCCGGCCGCGGCCCGTCCCCGTGCAGCCCTGCCTCAGCCGCCCGCCGCCCGCCGCCGGCCGCGCGCTCGCCCCATGCCGCGCCCGCGACGCCGCTAGCGCCGGCATGGCCGGCGAGCCGCCCACCCAGCCCCGGCCAGGTGAGCCCGCCGCCGCAGCGGTCCCGCCGGGCCCGGCTGCGGTGCGACAGGGCGCGGCCCTCGCGCGAGGAGCCCGCCGGGCGCAGTCGCCGTCGTGTTTACAGAGCTCGGCGCGCGGCGTAGCTCGCAGCGCCACACGGCGCCTCAATGGGCGCGCTATTTATACGTGCACGCGACCCTCACCCACTACCCTCCAATGGCTGTTTATTTTCGCGTCCATCAGCGACTCTGCGACGCTTCCGCACTAGCGAGCCGTTCGGCTTCGCGCGGAAGTGATCAGCTTCCATGAAAGCTCACGAAATGAGCCGTAGACTGTACAGAGTTGAGAGCTCTTATGACGCATTTCTGTTTGGATGTGACGAACTGCTACAAACTAAATTGTTTTTGTTTCAGTTCGCCTCGGAGACGGTCACTTCGCAGAAGGCGACTTACTTCCAAGCGACTACAAATGACTAAAGGACTGAATGTGCAAGTTTTTTTGGAACTGTGTTTCTGAATAATGTGAAAAATAAGAAAAAAACATATAAAATCCAGTGAATAGTTAAAGTTTCGTGTGTTCTGCGGTGAAATGCTTGTCGTGGACTATATTTAGGAAGAGCTGGTGATCTCCAAGTTCAGCTGCACCTGTCGGTACGTACCTGTCGCTTATTCAGCATGTCACTACGACGACGATGGATGGATGACAAATTATCCTATTGTATATAAACACATAATGTTAACTTTCCCAAGTATTATTTTTCATCTGCATTAAATTGAGAAAAAAAGATTAGTTTGTACAAGATCGCTGAAGCAGCGCACGCGACGGAACCTCACAATGATACTTATTTTTAATAAAAATTAAACCGCCATCAAATCGTCAGAACTAGACCAAATCAAATGGGACGACACGGTCGACACATGCTTTTAAATAAATAAAAAATAATAATAACAATCGGTTCACAATAAATTACCGTCTCCTCCTTTCTTACAAACTCTTCAACTTTACAACATTACTACAACAAGATATCTCTACTTTTTCTAATTTTTTAAGTAGTCTAACTCAACTCATTTAGAAATAGTAGAGGTTTGAAGGAGTTCCTGTGGCATTGGAGTTTCATGAAAATTCAGAAATAGGCATGTATGATGTATGTGAATGAGGCATGAGGAACTCAACATTGGGTTAACTTTCGCCTACGATTGGTAACAGTATATTTATATTCCAATTTATAAAATAGTTTTTGAGTAATCATAACATGAGCAGTGTAATAAAAATCTCAATTTACCAATAATTTTTTTTATAAGTTGCCATTTGCTTTTTTCTTGTTCGCAATAAAGGATTCACCAATAAGATGTCTATGTATCCAATGGCCTGCCTAACCGATGCTCGCTGGCCACCAGCTGCAGCACATCGCATACTTCGCTCTTTCGACCGCGGATTTGCATACAAAGTGTTCTCTGAACCATGGGGAAGGAAAATAAGTATAATATGCGTAGACAATGATGCCTAAAAATCACTGAATTAGGGACAGTACGAATAATCTTGGCTCACTTAATATGAATTATTTTCCTACTATATAATATTTCATTTGAAAATTAATCAATAATAATACTCACCCAACACTGTGCTGTCATTATATCTGTATATATTCTGAATCGAAATTGATTTATGTGGACGGACATAAAGCGCAAAGTTAATTAAATATTGGATCTACAATAGCAGGCAGACATTGTTTGCTCAGCCAGCTTTGATTGTTTGAACATAAAACCTTGTTTATATTTCGGTCTTGTTTATAAGTCGTGTATAATTATTTTATATATTTTCCGGCACTTTCAAATTGAGTATTGAAACGAACATTTTGTCTCTTATTTTCTTGAAGTCTAAAATTAGAAAAAAAGAAGGATACATCTCTCCTTTTAAGTGATGATTAGTAATGACGATCTGTAATGAATACCAGACTTACAAAAAAATATTGGACAACTTTCCCGCCACCCTAATGTAGTAGGTGGTTTAGTTTTCATCATTGCATCGGTGCCAATTATAATAAAAGTCAAACTCAAACTCAAACTCAAACATTTAATCATTCAACTAGACTTGTAGAAGCGCTTTTGAATCGTCATATTAAACAGTTATAACATTTACCAACGGTTCGGAAGGCAGTTTCAACAGAGAAGAGCCGGCAAGAAACTCTGCAGTTCCTCTTTTAAAATAATATAAATTTTACATTTTAATTCTACATAATATATAACATGTACATAAAATTCCAAGGTTCTTAAGCGACAACATTCCATGGATTATCATTTTCCATATATTCATTAATGCTAGAGTAGGCTCTCTGAAATAATACCTTTTTAATATAGTTTTTGAATTTATCACTACTAAACATTTATTTAATATTATGATTTAATATTATGAGGACTTCTATTGTATAAGCGTATACCTTGTCCCATAAATGTATTTTTTTTACTTTAATAAGCCGGAAAACAGGCATTTCAATTTTATTCCTGTTCTTCGTGTCATAACTATGTTTATCACCTACTTTTGTAAAATGTTATTAAATATATACTGTGACGGCACACTAAGGATACCAGTACTCTTAAAGAGATCTCTAAACGACTCCCGAGTACATAAATTATATATAGAACATATAGCCCTTTTTTGCAATACAAATATAGTTTCAAAATCTGCTATCGGCCCCATAGCAGAATTCCATAAGTCATGATGCTATGGAAGTAGCGAAAATAAACCATACTAGCCGTATCTACATCCCCACTGTAGTTTCTCGTCTAATGTTAAGCCAAGAAGTATTTCTTGGCTTAACATATTAGATTTAGTAGTGTCTAATACCTCTCAAGTCTTAAGTAGGACCGACATGGTCCTTTGAAAGGCTTAAGTGGGGACATGATCTATGTCCCCACTTAAGCCTTTCAAAGGAGGCAACACGCAGAGGTCATTTAGAGAGTTGAAATGTGTTGTGGGACACCAACTCATTTTTGCACTTTAGGAGTTACAGCGGGACTGCCCAGTGCCCAGCAGTCCGTGGCCGATGCCGACAACTGCAAAATATGGAAATTTAATAACTGGTTTATGGAATGGGATGCAAAATGGACTGTTATTGGGAACTATGAACTATATATACTACATAATACTTTAATATCAATTAGAAAATCGTATAATAATTAACAATTACTTATGAAAATTCATTATGTTAAATGCTATGAATCTCAGAAAAACTCAAAAATAATTATCCAATGACACATCACAAGTTGGTATTTATAAATGTTAGACCCATTTGAATGTTCGGGATGGTGTCTCGGAGAGGGAAATATCACTCCTCATTGTAAAATGGGACTAAATGATAACAATTGACAATTAAAAGCAAAGAGATTCTCTTTCGTCAATCCATTGGTAACCCACACTTATCGAGACAAAAAAAATTACAATAGAATAGACAATCGTCCTTTGGTAAGGCCACGTCGCGTTAGTTAAATTATCAGCTTTCGAGATTCTACCAAAATACTTTAGAGCAGAATTAAGTGTCCTGCTTGCCAGGGTAAAAACTCATGAATGTTAATAAAAAAACATAACGTTGCGTGTGGTGGCTGTGGTGCCTGTTCAGAGCTCGGAGCCGGCGGGCGCTGCCGTGCCGCGCCGTGCGCTCGCGGTGAGAGACACACTTTCGGTTGTTGCGTTAGTCGCCCTTGACCTATTTCAGAGTTTATTTGAGTTTTTTCATGCGCTGAGATTTAATACGCACATGTAACAGTGCAGTGATCTTAGTAAATCGCTTCAAATATCCTTACTAATATTATTAATATAAGTTTGTTTGTCAATCTCGCACGTTGCGACGGAGTGATGTAATAATATGACTTTGACCCAGAGAATATTTTGATTACGCGGTTGTAGTCGCGGCCAAAAAGCTAGTTTCATACAAATGTAAAATACTGTTCGCTGTAGACGCCGAATTAAGTAATTATTTTTTATGGTTTTAAGAAAATCGCAATTTACTGTAAATATATAAGCGATGATCATCGCACGTGTAAAAGGAAGGGTGAAGAAAAGGAAACGGACCTTCGGCTATTTGAACGTTTTAAAATCTGTCATAGAATATGTAATGTCGCAGGATATTATATTTTTAACTACATAGTATAACTCCAAGTGGCCCTCCGCCTCTGACCATCTGTGCCTTTCTAAGTCTTCTTCTTCCTGTAACCCACGCAACGAATTTCGATTCCTAATCGCTGAGACACTCCCGTGCATGCACTGTCTGAATAGTAAGTATTAGATTAAAATAATATTTAGGGATATTGTTCCTCCGAATATGATCAACCAAAAAGTCCTTTTAAGGATAACGTAGAGTAAGCATATTATTTATGTCTAACAATAGTAATTTATCTTTATAAGTATCTTTTTTTTTTAAAGGGATGTTGGTCCATAATATCGTTATAATTACTTTGTTCATTTTTTACGTTAAAATTTAGCATTTGCTTCATTTCAACATTTCAAAATCTTTAGCAGAAAATCGTAATTGTGAGCTACGTAGATGCCCCAATTAAGCGGAGGCGGATTGCTAATGTGCAATTGTATGCAAAATTGTAAGAATATCAAAAATGTAAAAAGGCTGATGATTCAGCTATTATGCTACGCTTTCCATATTTGTCTTAGAACATTAAATCGGAATAAGATCAGTTGTTTCATTTTAACATTTCAAAAACAAATAATAAAGAAAATCAATTGCTTTATAATTAAACTGCTTTTAAATAATTAATTAATAATTATTGATTAACTGTTACACTATTTGTATAATTTTATATTAACTTGTCAAAATTTATATTTCTATTAATTATCACTAGATGGCTCTGCTTGCATTTGAGTCGCACTAGCGAAATTGATTCATAATTAAATAAAAAACATCATGTTTATACGACGACGTACAATGAACAGGTAAATACGAAGATTAGTGTGTCATGCGTACCTTCAAATTTGTGCACTATTAACTATTATGAATAATTTAGCTTATCTTATACCCATTTATAACATAGAAAATGCTACTCATTCAATTAAAGAATTTCCATTATTTTGGAGAAGCCTTCAAAGTTTGCTGAAATTCGCTTACCACACCCGGAAGTCAAACCAACTAGAATCTATTGAAAAAACATGTTAAACCAGCCCATTCCAACTAAATCAAAACCGGGCTTTTACTTTTTCTATAGCACCATGTGTTGAATTTACATAATAATATGCCCGAGACCACGCGTGGTGTATAAAAATTCAATTCAAAACAATGGGATGAAAAGTCTATAAGAAGCAGCAAAAAACTGTTTTATACACTGTAAAGATTAAAAAAATAATAATGGAAGAGGTTTTAGGAACAGTTATAGAGAATTAACCCAAAAAAACATTGTTTGCTAATCGCTAATCTCCAGAACTACTGGACGGGTTTGAATGGAAGATGGGCAGCTGAGCTGGTGGTTCGCCTGATGGTAAGCGATCACCACCGCCCATAAACATTCGCAAAGGTAGTACCTCTGTGAATGCGCTGCCCGCTTTTATGGGGTAAGGGAAAAGGAAAGGATTAACGACTGGAAAGAAGGAATGGACTAGGACGGGTGAGGAAAAGGAAACGGGCCTCCGGCTCCCCCACTCACAGTACGAAACACAGTGGCATGCCACTATTTTACGCCGGTTTTCTGTGGGGGTGTGGTACTTCCCCGGTGCGAGCTGGCCCATTTCGTGCCGAAGCGTGCTCGACTCCCACAATAAAAATTATTTATTAATCTACTTCTAATTAACGCTTGCGAAGCCGCGCGAAAATGACAGTATAGTATAAATAAATAAAGCTGAAATCCATTATAGAATCTTTAATCCTACTAGTGCTTATTTAATATCACAAACGCGAAATTATGTTTGATCGTTTGTCTTTTTTGATATTTACTATCGTCAAGACTGACTTTTCACCCATAAGCATGTAGTGCCTTTGCGATTGCGCTGCACACTTTTAAGTGAAAAGGGACAACGAAAGGATTGACGAGTGGAAAGAAGGAATGAACTGAGATGGGTGAGGAAAAGGAAACGGGCATTCAGTCCCCACTAACCGTACGAAACACTGTAGCATGTTACCCGTACTATTTATAGCATAAAAGCGGTGAAAAACTTAAGTCCTACGAAATTAAAGGCAATTAAAATATCTGCTTTGACGTTTGTTTTTACTCTTTCTCACATAACAGGCACCATTTCTGAGATGTACCTAAGTTGCAATAGTCATAGTTAGCATATGTTTCCTTTGAAATTTCCTTTATGCGTAAGTAAGCAGTAAATAATACATATGTTGCAAGGATTGAAAATGATCTTGCATCATTTTCAAATATAACATGTGGTGTATATAAAACCATACAAATAAAAATAGGGCATTATTATTATTACTTAACCCGAACTTCTGCAACCTTTTCTATTTGTCTTTATCTTTTTCACCCTGGGTACAATGAAATCGGTAGCGAGTTATTCTTACTCCTCATTGACAATATCAAAAGAATCCTCTACTGTTGGCGATGCAATTTTGGAACGCGTTCGGCCTTGATCAAAACAGGCCAATAGACCTGGCTGTCAAATTCACATTAAGTAAACGTGCTAAGTTTATTTCCTCAATCAAATGTGTGTATACGATAGATACTTTGACGGTTACCACTCCTTATTTTTTTTTAATCAAGGAATAAAGTATTCAGACAATGGTTAAAGATCAGTTCAGATCTATACCATGTCCTGAAAACTTGCCCTTTTACACAATCCTAACAACTTTCAACTGGATGCTAATTATTGTACTGTTGCATGTCTAAATTGACCGGACGACGACTTGAAAGGACTAACCTGTTAAACCGTGTCGATAGTTCCAGATGCAGTTGTAGGATAGATAGCAACAGAAGCATGAGGTAGAGTGAAACTGTGTTGCGTTGCAGATGTGCAGTCTGGCCGCGTTGGCGCGCGGCTGCCGGCCCGCCGCCAAGCCGTGCTGTCTCTGCTGGTGCTGCTGCTGCTCCTGCTCCTGGTGCGTATCTCCCTTGCTTCGTCACACCTTCCCTTTCATTTCGTGTTCTTCAGCGATCCCTTTCAAAAGAATACAGTTAGGTTAGGTTAGCTTAGGTTTCATATTGTCTTCCACAAAATATGAAGGTTTATGTCACCATAAAATTGTAAAAACCGAGAGATTTTATAAGGTATCTCGCGATTTTGCTATGTAGTTGTACCAAATAGTTGTGATCCGTATCATCTGTTTGCAATGTAACGCCTAATTTTTCGGTAGACTATGTCTTTCAAACTGAAACTGTCATATTGTGAAATGCTACCTCACACGCTGATTTGGCATTTGACACACGGTTGGTTTTATATGGTAATATGCACCTGAAGGACGTTTGGGAACAGCATATTTATGGCATTATCTTCGATCAATAATACCAACAATACAAACGAGCGTCGCAAGGGGACGGTGCCGCTGTGTATCGGCCTCCTGTGTGACCGGAAATCACTGACATCCTTCACTAGTTATCTCTAATTCTACTTTTCAGCAATTAAAATTGTTGAAATTGATTTAATGCACCCACAGTTTTAATAATGAATTATCATTACTTAATATTTTCATTGTTTCAGGGCTAAGTGGTAAGTGCGGCGACTCTTCAATCTTTTGCTGGGCTTTACGGGGACCAAAGTACATCTTTACTAATATTATTTAGATGAAAGTTTTATATGTAAGTATGTTTATAATGTTTTTACATAATAACTGCTGAAACGATTTAAAAAAATCTTTAGAAAGCTGCAACTTCACTGAGTGACGTAGAGCCGGAGGCTCATATTATTTTCCTTACCCTTTCCAGTCCTTTCCCTTATTCCTCTCGTCAATCCTTTCTTTCCTCTTTCCTATTTTTTTTTTTTAATTTAAAGTCGGCAATCCATTTCAGAAATTGAAAGGATAAATACATATATTTTTATTTAATACATTCACTTTGATCGCATAGTGATATGTTTATTTATAACTTACACATTTTAAGTTTTTTTAAGAATATTGTAATTAAAATTATAATAGAATTTTTCGGATTCGTGACACAATACATAGAAGTGCCCACTTATCTTTATAAATGCTAAAGTAACTCTGTCTCGCTCTACATTATGCTTTCTTGACTAAACAATTGAACCTTATGTTGATGAAATTTAAAGGTTATAAATTAGCAAAGCCTACTGTTTGTCTAGAAAAAACTTGGTGCTTGTGTAACGCGACCGAAGCCGCGAAAAGAAAGCTATTATTTTTTTTTATAATAATCGTTATATATCATCATCATCGGTCCACGGCAGGGACGCTGGCCTTCTATGAGGGTGCAGGCCAGAATCCACTTCGCTGATAAATTGCATTCTGGCAGATAACGCAACACGAACTACATGTTCTTCAACATGCCGATCCTTTACCGCTTCGTGCTGAGCTGCTGTGAATAGTGCGCAGATATTGAAAAATCAATTTATTTCTTACACGCTCGTGTCGTTTCGTTCCTCATATCTCCGACTATTCGAGGTCAATCGAGGTCCTAATCTCTGAGCCACCCCTTGTTGAGTTCGATATACATTATAGGTATATCATAATTATTAAAGTCCAAATATCGTTTAAGTTAACATGTGATTTGCTTAATTTGATGTGTTTTTCTTGTAAGCGAAAAATAATAATGAATAGCAAAATAGTATCAGAATAAGGTTAACGAGAGTGTAACATGCCAGGTTGGCGGCGCGCGGCTCGGAGGGCGGGCCCGGCAAGAAGCCGCGCGAGCCTGGCCCCGGGCCCAACGAGCCGCTGCTGGACGGCGATGCGCCGTGAGTACCGCTCCCGTCTCCCGCCGCACACTCGCCACACACCCGCCACACACCCGCCACACACCCGCCACACACCCGCCACACACCCGCCACACACCCGCCACACACCCGCCACACACCCGCCACACACCCGCCACACAACCGCC
The DNA here is from genome assembly GCF_012273895.1 of Zerene cesonia. Classification (NCBI taxonomy): domain Eukaryota; kingdom Metazoa; phylum Arthropoda; class Insecta; order Lepidoptera; family Pieridae; genus Zerene; species Zerene cesonia. Next base: position 4,681 of record NC_052117.1, on the reverse strand, counting down.
ACACACCCGCTACACACCCGCCGCACGTTCTCATGCTGACGTTTGCAGCTTGACGCTCATCTGAGATGGCGCTGAGTGGCCACCGATCAATGCTAGTTCGCGCGGTTGCGTTTTTGGTGTAGTCGAAGATCCTACTGCTCGACTCTGCAGGCTTTTTTTTTGTATTGGCATTAGGCAATGTAAATATAATTCTGTTGTAATAGATAGTACAATACTTTTAATATTGTACTAGCTGCGCCCTGCGGTTTCACCCGCGTAAGTCCGTATCCCGTAGGAATATCCGGATAAAAAGTTATATGTTATTCCAGTTGTCCAGCTATCTACGTACCAAATTTCATTGCAATCGGTTCAGTAGTTTTGGCGTGAAAGAGCAACAAACGCACACACATCCTTACAAACTTTCGCTTTTATAATATGAGTAGGAGTAAAATTGAAAAAAAGAAAACAGATGGCTTTAGATACATTGATTTCAATTTAGATTTATTTTGTATTAAAGGTAATTTGTGTGCGAGGGTTCTTAGATATGTTTGATGAAAATCGGTTGAGCCGTTTAAAAGTTGTAGAGTGGAAGTGGGTAGATTAACCGAACGTCTGCAAATATACTCGGATGGGATCTCAAATAGCTTCGCATGAAGAATGTTCCCCAATGCGACGTATTTGTTTTTAGAATTATTAATACATTCTTAAGTACTTTAAGAGTAAGTTTCTTTTATTATTTTTTACTTTTTAAAAGGAAATTAAGTTCTTGTGTCGGGGGTTTTTTAAGTTTTTTAAATTAATTCTTTTAACATAGTTAAATGCATGCTGTGTCCACTTCTAGTGAAATTTGAGTTCTGAATAACAGAACAACATATTTTTGGATTATTACAGATTCTTGCGACCAAATTTTTACAGATAATCCATTCGATAATACACCGAGTCCCCCTTAACATTTAATCCCTCACAAAGAAAAACCAGATACATGCACAATCGTTGGATTTATAAAGAGTTATCACCAAAATTTGTGTACCAAATTGTACAAAATACAAATCTTCGCAGAATCGGTGAATCTAAGTTCTACTAATCACTACATAGCATAAAACAGTCGCTGTCTCTGTCCCATGTCCCTATGACCCTATGTTTGCTTAAATATTGAAAAAAAAAAAAAATTTTGCGGCATTTTAATTTTTTTTATATTTGCAGCGGATTTTGATGCGGTTTTTTTCAATAGATAAGAGTGATTCAAGAGGAATGTTTTTATGTATAAAAAATATCTATTAAATTACTTCAAATTTAATGCGTGCGAAGCCGCAGATAAAACCCTTATATTACTGTTACGTTCTATTATTAAATTTAGACTGAATTAATAAAGCCAGTTCTTTTTAATTATTCAAAATTTTTTGTTTTTATTTTTATATATTATATATATATTATATATTATATTTTTTATTTTTATCCAAGGTTGGCTCTACTAATAGCAAATTTATTATAGCAAAAACTAAACCGCCTGCAAATTGTCAAAACTAGACAAAATCTACTTGACACCACACAGGAGGCACCAGCTTGCAAATAAAAAAATTGTCATCAAAATCGGTTCTCCCAGTAAAATGTTACGAGTAATAAATCCAAAAAATACAGTTCCGTACAGTCCCAGTACAACCCAAAAAGTACACTATGATAATCATTCTTTAAATTGTATCACACTTTATTTTAATTATTCCATTAAATTTTGGCATAATATTTCAGACCAACGTTAGAGGAGATCCAAAGCTGGGGCCAATCATTCGATCGTCTCATGCGAAGCGCTGGTAAGTTCGTTCGTTTGCGCTTGAAGTGTCTCAGTGAACTTGTCCGCTACGACGGTCGATTGAGTAATGTCTGATCTCTGAATGTGCTCTGTGATCGGCAGCGGGGCGCAAGGTGTTCCGCGACTTCCTGCGCGGCGAGTACTCGGAGGAAAACATCATGTTCTGGCTGGCGTGCGAGGAGCTCAAGCGCGAGACCGACCCCGACGCCGTCGAGGAGAAGGCGCGCTTCATCTACGAGGACTACATCTCCATCCTCTCGCCTAAAGAGGTAACCCCTACCCACCCTTGCTTTCACTAACTTACGTCTTCCGCTACCCGAGGGGATACACAACCGGACATCATGGCCATTCAAATTAAACATTATCTAAATCATTAAAAATTGCCGTGTTTAGAGATGAAATATAAAAATTAATCATTAATCACATGTTTTCGGAATGTGTATTCTGTTAGACGTAGCTGTCGATATATATAGCCACTATATATGCATCGAGCCGCGTGACGAGCCAGGCGTATGCGCAGGTGTCGCTGGACTCGCGCGTGCGCGAGACGGTGAACCGCAACATGGTGGAGCCGACGCCGCACACGTTCGACGAGGCGCAGCTGCAGATCTACACGCTCATGCACCGCGACTCGTACCCGCGCTTCGTCAACTCGCCGCTGTACAAGGCGCTGGCGCGCATGTCGGCCGGCTCGCCCAGCGGCGGCCCCGCGCCCCCCGCGCCCGCCGCCCCCG
>NC_052117.1:0-1161 GCF_012273895.1 Zerene cesonia | reverse complement strand
CCTAACCTAACCCAAAACCTAACCTAACCCAAAACCTAACCTAACCCAAAACCTAACCTAACCCAAAACCTAACCTATTATTATTAGTATTTTTGTATAAAATTATTCTCAAATATCAATTCAAGTTTAGAAAAAAAAAAAAAACTTCTAGGATCCACGGACCTCTTCACTGATTTTTTAACCACGTCACAAAGAGAGGGGTAGACATCGATCTATCTGTACGGTATCGTAGCTTTCTGAAATGGATGGACCGATTTCGATGTCTGGTTTCGATGCTATTCGAAAGCCAGTTTCCTAGCGGAGGTTCTTAGGTGCATTTGCTTAATATCGGTTCAGCCGTGAAATGGAATTAATGAAAGCTTTTCAATTATGTATATTTATTGCTTATATAAGAAGTAGTGTTAGATGTTAGGCCAGTACTTTGTAGCTCGGTGAACTGATAATTAGTATTATTATTCATAATAATTTGAGTAAAACAGAAAGTATAACAGGAAAGGGGATGTATAAATTGAAACGCATTTTGGAGTATAAGAAATTTACATTGCTTAAAAACAGATTCACTGTAAAATATAGTTAGTGTTGTTTTAGGATACGGTAACTTATCGAATTTAGATTTTAAGTAATAATTTCGAAATTTTATTTCAGTTACACGATACAGAGAAGGCAGATTTATCTTAACATTATTCACTAATATGTAATATTTAAATCACAATAAAATAAAACACGGATATACATGAACAGATTTATTCGTTGACTCACTGGCAAACTTAATTGGTCCACCTTTATTGCTTCAAACTAGACTCGCGATTGTAGCGTCGGGTTCGCGCGGGGTCTTTGGGGACGGGTAGAGGAGGGGAGGGGGAGGAGGGGAGGTGCGAGGACGGGGTTGGGAAAGGACGCGGGACGCCGGAGAGGGCGAGCGGCGAAGGTAGGGACAGCGGGGCGCAGGCGGCGGTGGACCAGCGAAGTTGCCGCGGCGGCGGCCGCGCGCGCCTCACCTTAACTTAACCTAACTATGTACAAAATTAGTACCCGTTTAATTAATGTATATCGAAGCTATATACACAATAATCAAAATGTGCAGTTCATAATATTAGTCCACGAGGCGAGGCCGGCGTCACTTGGTCTCGGCGGCGGGGGCGGGGGGCGCGGCGGCGGGGG
>NC_052116.1:9716324-9720131 GCF_012273895.1 Zerene cesonia | reverse complement strand
CTTCTTTCCAGTCGTTAATCCATTCCTTTTCCCTTATCCCAAAAAAGCGGGCAGCGCATTCGCAGAGGCCCAACCTTTCCGAATGTTCATAGGCGGGTGTGATTACTTACCATCAGGCGAACCACCAGCTCAGTTGCCCGCTATGACATAAAAAAAAAAATCCCTATTTCCCTTGGTCACGCCATCACGCTGGCCGGAGTAATTTCAAAAACTCTTACACCATTTTCTTTTATATATGTACCATCGTAGCTCTCAAAAGTATGGACCGATTTCAATGCGGTTTTTTTTATTTGGGTGTCTCTTAGCTATCTTAGGAAAACCGATCAAAGATGGCGGCGATAAAAAAAATTTAAGACGCAATTTTTTTTGGGTCGTTCGCTCAACAACAGTATCAAAAGCAGGCTTCTCTAGTAAAATATTATGCACTATGTCTAATTTGAAAATTCAACATCGCCGACGCTACAAAATGGGGTTGGAGTTTTTTTTTAATTTCAGTTGAATGTGTCTAATAAAATGCAGATTGGGTGAATGTTTGTGTAATTGTAAAGTTCAATTGTACGAAAATAAGTGTAGTTAGAGTAAGACAGTCGATTGCACGTCCAAACGAGTTTTAAATAAATTCCTTTCATCCAAACATTTGAGAGACCTCACTTTCTGAGTAAAACCTATGTAACTATTAAATTTTTTCTATTCTTTCAAAATTTTCTAATTTAGCATTGAAATGCTTTACATTCAATGCTATAAAACTAAAAATTAAACCTATGTAACTAATTTATACTTTTAATAGTCGTGACACACAATCTGAATAATTATAAAAAAGGAGATATTTTATTAAAAAAATATCAGGCACGTAAATAAAATAATAAAAATATGTACCCGTTCAATTGAATGTCTGATATATTACTGGTGAACAAGTAACTTAACAATTTGTTTAAAGTTGAATAAACCATAGAAATATTCGACGTTACCTTGCGGATGGCCGCCTCCAGGAGTGTGGCTCATGGCGCACAGGCCCTGCTCCCACCCGCGCGCTGCATGGCGAGACACCACCTGGAAATAACATTGTATTTTTATATATGGAATTAAATCAAGAGTTATGTGTGTTTAACAAACAGATTATAGTATCTATGTTATAAGTGCATAAATGCAACATTATTTAAAAAAAGACACAAAAAATTCAATTAATTATTTTAAAAAAGTTAATTTAAGAAATTGTTATTTATGTGTTACTAAAATAATTGATAGTGTATCTCAACAGGGTAAAAAAAATATTTCAACACCACATATTAACACAAACACTTTTTCCAAACAAATTCATACAAGAGAATATTATGAAAACATCATAATTGTGCACATAAAGGTTAAAAAACAATCACCCTATCAACATTACACAAAAAAATTTTATTCACCGCCGTTAGCATCATGATCCAACTCAAATACCACAACCAAACACCGTTCCTCGCAAATGTCTCAACAAAAAATCAATATGGTACACAATAGAGATCATAGCATTACACTTGATTTGTCTACGTAGGAAAGAGATGGAGAGTAAAATGGAGCAGCGGGTAAAAGTCAAGAGTCTCCACCATCGATCCGACTCAACCAAACATTACAATAAAATTAACTTTACCGCACACCAATTCATAACCACATACTATAAACAAATTTATTCACTACAGAACAGAATTATAAAGAGTTTCTTAACAAAAAAAGTAAACTATCAAATATCACAACATTAGATTAATAAAATCAATGTGCATCGCTCGCATAATTTTTTTATGCAACAACAAAAGCCATTGCAGTAATATATCCGTGAAGGGATAATTCATAATAAGATCCTGTCATAACAAATTATAATCATAACTTCACGGTTCAATAAACATCTTGTAAAAAATTAACAAAGCAACAGAAAAATCATAAAGCCCTCACCATACTCATTGTGTTCACAAACAATACACCAAAGGCACTACACCGGTTAATAGAATTATAACTGAATAATATAAAAAGCTTTATTAATATTTTTTCAAAATATGATTTGAGAGCGGAACAACTGCGCAATGCAATGCCAAACTCCGAGTGAAGGAAACTGAGTCGGATTCTCTCCGAGACACACAATGGGGTCTGATCCAATACTCCGGACCCTTACTTATTATACTTATGAATATGTTTATGATAGGGTTCATTAATATGAAATCAATATCTGAATAACTGATCTACTTGGGGTTCCATCTAATTTGGAAATTAAAAAAAAAAATCTTTCAATATTTATGCTTATCTGTGGTTACAACAGAGACTATACATTTATTATTCGTGTGTATCTAATAACTTGTGGTATTTTATTTTTAGCAGGTATGAAACATGTGCTACTCATTAACTGTCTATAAAAACGAGTGTGCACCTCACTGAAACAATAGATTTTAAAAACACACACGTAGATGAAGCAATAAAGCGGCCGTGAGCGGCGAATCCGATACATTTTCATTTAGGATGACGGGCATAAAACGGGAAACAAGTTGTAAACAATGACAAAAAGTCATAAAACCGTAGCGCACCTATCTTCGAAGTGTGATATTTCTACAATAGCACTTCAACACGATAAGACGCCGTGAGCTTACCTCGAAAGCATAGCGATTCGTCTCACTTTTCCACTTTTAAACATTCAAATGTTCCCCAACCCGGAAGGGATGTTTATACAAACTATACTGTGTGAAACATAGCACGAAAACGTGCACACTTACATGTGAATTATACGTGCACTTAACTCCGGGTTACTGAGGATTAATAGAGGGCAGGTTAAATCGAAAAGTTTCTCGGAAATAAATAATAAATTAGCTTGGTCTGGGACGGTTTTGTATACAACAGCGACACGGGTTTGACATTTCGCATCCGTCGCGCCTCGGACGGCTTGACAGTTGACAGATAAAGAGTTGAATGCACGCCATCTAGTGACACTGTTGCAAATCATATGCAAAACAGTACGAGCGGCAGACACGATTTGCATTTTGCCTAATTCTCGATAGTTGATGATTGTCACCTCTAGATGTCGGTGCACCTGTTATAACAAATAAGTGATATGAACATCGATATGTACGTGATTATTTAAAAAAAACAGAAGTCACATATCTTCTAAGTTCTCTATTCGAATGCATCTTTGTATTGTTTTTCTTTGGTTTTGTTACTGAGTAACTAACTCCGTAGGTTTTTAACCGATTGATCTGTTTATTTTTGTTTGATAGAAATATCTTGTCATTTTGACCCATTTAAGAATTTTTTAGTTCTTTCAAATCTGTTCTGTCACTTCTGACAAATTCACCTAATTGTCTTACTTGCCCACTCAGATTATACTTAATATACGTAAGTAAATTATTTAATGCTGGTGATCATAATCAGGATGATACATTAACTCATGAACTTATGTATTGTTGTAGGGAGCCCAAGAGGGGATTTTGGGATTTACGCGAGCGCGTCAAATTTTAATAAGGGAGTAGACGTAAGGTACCTTACCTATTGCTTAGTACCTCTAAAAAGTATGAGCACTTAATATTGGTGGGTGCGCTCACTGGAGCCGCAGGAAATTAAAAAATATCGATAATTCTGTAAATAACGATCGAATCGTCAGATTAGCGACATATCTTTATCTGACGCGCACGAGCCATTTTTTATTTTTTTTTATTTTTACCCTTTCTTCATAACTAAGAAATCCCCATATAAATCGTAAGAATAATGTACATAACGGATGAAGCGTGACACGTGTTAACTGATGAAGGTGCACGTGGCTGTCTTTAAGACGAGTGTCGCCAGCATCGC
>NC_052116.1:9706913-9716224 GCF_012273895.1 Zerene cesonia | reverse complement strand
CCTAACCTAACCCAAAACCTAACCTAACCCAAAACCTAACCTAACCCAAAACCTAACCTAACCCAACCCAAAACCAAAGGCCTACCTTAGCCGGCCCGCCAGAGTGGAGTCGCGAGTGCTTTTAGGACTTTTACGTGATGCTGCACCCTCAGGGAGCGCGTGATCGTCGGTTAAAGTCCAGCGTGTTTATAATAATTGTTGATGTTAAATTAAAATATATATATATATATATATATATATAAATAAATATATATAGTTGTATTAACTGAGTCGCAATTGCGTTTTTATTTTTAATATGTGTCACTGGTAAACGTAGTACGTATACAAGAACATAACAAGGAGAAATGTTCTTCAATTAGCAAATGAGTCAACTGAATGCTCCTGGTTTTGACGTAATCACGCAAAAATACTTTAAAAAAAAGCAAATGCATCAACGTTTTCAAGTACATTCCTTGCCGAGTAATTCAATGAAATTTTCAGATTCACTTTATGTCGGTGAAGTTAGCATATCATTTGCCAGCATATCAAAAAAAAATGATAGTTCTATTAGCATGCAGATTAGTTCTGTAGTTCCTGATAATTTTTCAGCAATTGTTCTGGCGAGTTTACCTGAAAAAATATAGTTTGAAAAAATGATATGCCAACTTCCGCGAACTTAGCATATCATTTCCCAGCATGGGTTACCTATGCTGCCTAAAAAGAAATGGATTTTGGCAAATCTCTCATTCTGTATGATAGTCTATTGCTCGTTGCTAATATATTTTTAAGGAAATTTTTAAAATAAAAAAAAAATCAGTTACCCTTGATATGCTGGTTGAAAAAAAACCGATTATGCGAAAAGGCTAAATAGATACCTCCTTCCGTACTAACGTACCTCTATAGACTGCCATCATGGTGCCAGTATTTGGAAGAGGCTCCGTCACTGCTAACTCCGCCGCGGTTGAAAAATATTTTTTTAGATTTAAAACGTCGCGAGTTCAGAGGGGAGATTCCAATGCGCACAGATAGATTCGTGGTGCAGCATTTGGAGCAAATTGAAAATAAAATCAAAGAGCGTAGCAAGAGGTCGGACTTCTTACCACAAAATGGAACAAAAAAATTAAATGTGCCAAGTAAAAAAACATCCACCACATTAACTATCTAATCATCCTGTCCTACCTCGAAGGGAGGCTCGGATATTTCGAATGTAACAGAGATATGACATATTTTGCCAAATAAATACCAGCGTAGAACAGAGCTCTGTCCTTCACCCTGTTCTGTACACCATACTTATTTACTGCAGACCTACCTATAGCTAGACACGTAACTGTTGCACCATACGCAGTCGATGAGGCCTATCTCGCTAGAGATGACCTTCCAATAATTGCAAGTAATAAACTCCAAAAAAAAATTAAAAATAACTAAAATCGGATCAAATTATGTCTACCCTAAAAAGAGGAATCTGCCTTCCAATCAAATTTTGCAATGATGTGCTGCCGGATAGCGAATATGTTAAGTACTTGGGATTTATCTTTTTTATATCAAGTAGAAACATTTTAAAATAATGGAATATCACAGTAATGTTGCATCAATATTGAGATATGGAATGCTTTTATGGGGAATTCCATTAGTTATAAATACAGTCATCTCATAGATTTAAATGCACACATTATTAATAAATTTTATAATGCTTTCCCCAATTATTTAACACATCATTAATGTTATTATTTTTATTATGATTTACACTCTTATTATTTTTAAAGTTTAAAATAATAATAAAATAAAATAAAAATAATGTTTCTATACAATTTATATCTTAATGATAATAAATTGTTTAAATCAATGGATGGATTATAATTTTTTATAATTTTACTCTTAGGGACTAATAATGTGTAACAATGTTTTGAAAATCATCTTGTACTTGTTTCGTGTATGTGTGTAGTTGTTTTAATCTGTGTAGTTTTCCATTAATTAAATTGCCTATATGTATATATTGTGCATATTCTTATTTTTCAAATTGTGTTTGATATTTTTAATTAATGATGTAAGCCGTTTTTATTTTATATAGCATGTGTTGTTAGCCTGTAAGTAGTTTTTGCACTAGTATATGTATTAACCCTTAATTTTATATATTATTCATGTTATTGTATTAGTGTTTAAAACTGTTGGATTTCCTTAGTAAATAAATAAACAAATAGGCAAGTTTTTCAGTAGTGACAATCTAATTGCATGTATTGTGTATGGCATATTAGCACATGAATGGCATGTTAGTGAGGCTGATGAGTACAAGAAATTTTATACATGTATTGTGATGAATGAAACGAAAAACCACCAATTTATTTATTGGATGAACATCCAAATAAATAAATAAATAAATAAATAATTTATGGAAAAATTTATGTATAAAACATAACATAACAGCCTACAGACACTGCTAAAAATTAAATTTTTTGAAACCAATGATAACCAATATATACACAACAAACCAACCTTAAACTGCCCAATATCAATTAAAACAGATACAAAGAATTTGTAATAGATTAGCATACAAGTCCATGGAGGAATATCAAACAACCAAGCTATTAACAAATATACAAAATATAGGAAGAAAATAACACTTTTGTGCTGTACTTATGTGAGAATAAAGCTTTTTATAAAGGAGAAGCTACGAAACTACTATGCACATCTGAGACAGGACCGAATACAAGCTTAATTTTTTTAATTAAATTTAAAGTTACTCTTCTGTGTAACTATCAATATATTGTGTATAACAAATCGATATGCCTTTGGTAGTGTGAAATTCGAAATGTAGTTTTAATACAGTAGTTTCGCTTATTAATCACAAAAGCTTACACACGTCAACAATATTGACCTCCATCCCTCTGCAAACAATTCACATTCAGGATTATTCCCTCGAACTGTATGTAAGAATTTTCACCTGCACTCGGACAGTGTACAAGTGTTGAAAGTTCTTATTTTATGGCTTTCTTACGTTATAAACAGGTTTGTTTATATAGGTTTGTAGCGTCTGTAGGCTATATGTTTTATACATAAATTTTTCCATAAATTATTTTTACACTTGTCTTTACCAATGCCCTCTGTCACTTGACTTTTGGCGGTTTTTCGTTTCATTCATCGCTGGCGTTCCGCGCAACCGCAGTGTCGTCAGTCATACACCGTAAATAAAGTATAGTATTATCTATGGTCGTACATGTTCCGAAATACTTCCGAATAGAAAAATAGTATAACACAAATTTAATGTTTACCACTGTTTTGAATATTTATTTCTAATTTCATTGTTACTATTGATTATAAACAAATATTAATTATTGAAGTTTTCATTACCAATAATTTCTAATGGACTAACTGTAATATAAATTGTATGAAAATACCCAAGGATTGGTATCCGGGCACCATGCGGTTTAAAGCATTTATTTAGGTTGGCATCACAAGATATTTAAGCTGGCAAGATGAAAGAATGAAACACATTACTTTAGTAGTAGCTATATCTTTCGGCTCAGAAAATTCTCTAAATTAGCCCAATTGAAAAAAAATTATATTCTCAATTTAGAAGTTTGAGATTTTCAATCATACTGTACTAAATTTAGGTAGTGAACCGTAATGAACATTATAAGTGGTATATACATCGTTTTTATCAACTATTTGATGTTATCGGAAAGTAAGTAGATGTAGTTGTATGCATAGTGATTAAAAAATGTTCACTCGTGCGATTCAACATATTAATGAATCCTATGATACCGTTTATACCGTAAAAGAAAAATATTATACCAGAAAGCATACGTGTTAAAGAAAATTTGTTGTAACCTGTTATGAAAGAAATCGTATTAAGATTTAAAATTCAACTCTTTATTTCAACCTCTCATTTTTTAAATAAAAGCGAGCTATGCATAATTTATTGTAAGTTCAAGTTCTCATCTAGAACAAACAAAAAAAACACTTTATTGTGCACCACAAAAAAGGTAAAAGTATATACACAATATTATACACATTCAAGAGCACAACAAGCGGTCTTATCGCTAAAGCAGCGATCTCTTTCAGACAACCTGGTGATCAAGGAGAAGCTGTTAAGAATATAAATATAGGGACAAGAGGTGCGATTGTAAAGTTGAATACATATGTACAATAGATACACGTAAATACCTACATACATTGTCACACGGAATGAAAAATTAAACACTTAAAATGATGCAAATCTTGTATTATAATAATTTAAAGTTAACATATGTACATAAAAAAGGGGTCGTAGGGGGCCTTGGTCATAAAAAAACTAAGGGTTTGGCGCCACAAATACCGTACTCTCCTCTTTCATGGGTCTTGTATTGCGAAGTGTAGGAATAGCCGGCCACAACAGCAGCGACAATTTAAATAAAAAAGCTGTTCCCAGCAGATTTGGGAACACATAAAACAACAAAAGAAATTATTAAAATAAATAAATGCGTCTAAATAAGCATAGACTGCGGATTTCGAAATAATCCCCATTAAGAAAAAATAAATATCGAGCCACGAATATGCGCCGTGCGCCTGCCGTGAGCTCGGCGAAGCAAGTCAGACGGCCCGCGCGTCGGAGAATCTGTAGGTTGTCAATGACCTTGAATGAATTTATCATTTAAAATATTACATTGTTACAACATAGATTACATAAAGTAAAAAAAAAGAACAAAATTTGAGTTTCTTTTATGTCTAATGGCAAATCATTCCACAGTCTAATGGCCCGCACAGTAAAAGAAGACTTGTATATATGATTGATATGCGCTGGCAGTTACAGACGAGACTTATTTGATGATCAAATTGGGTGGATATTAGACACAAGGAACTCAATTCTCTCTTTTAAATATCGGGGAGTTTTCGAATCAAACAGAATACAGTACAAGAGGTGAAGGATATGAGAATTTCGGTGAAGACATATGGGAAGCCATTTGACCTTAGTCTTATTTTATTAATCGGAAACATGATCGTACTTGCGCAAGCCAAACACAAATCTTACACAAAAGTTTTGAAGGCGCTCAAGGCAGTCAAGGTGGTATTCATAGAGTAGTACGCGTGCGCATAATCTATGATAGGGAAATCGAGTGTTTGTTTCCTTATCTATGATTTTGCAATGATCTGTGCTATCCTGTGTCAGCAGCCCTTACCTCGTTGACTTACTTTAACACTTGTCAGTTCACTAATGGCGTGTCTTCCGGCGACTCATAATAAAACGTCAAAATGGCTAAGAAAAAAGGAGACGAAAAAGTAAACCAAACTCCTCACAGTGATAATGAAGAGCAAAATTTTGATGAAGAGCCCAATTTTGATGACCCGGAAGGATTTGTCGATGATGTCTCTGATGAAGGTGCGTGATTTTTTTGTTATATAGGTTGTCCGGACCATATGTGATACTTTCATATTTTAGTGTGATATCAGTCGAATAGCGAATGACTTTATTTTATTTATATAGATTATATACAAAGCCATGATATGTTAGTTGGTCTACCATTGCAGTGCTGAAATACTGTGATATTTGGATGTTACATTTTCTAACCTCAATTTGACGTTGCAGAGTTGTTAGCGGACCTCTTAGAACAGAAGCCTAAGGAATCTGACGGCTACGAAAATGTAGTCGTAGTGGACGGGTGCCCGCAGGTCGGCCCGGAACGTTTGGAGAAGCTGCAAAGTGTTATTAACAAAATATTTAGCAAGTTTGGGACAATTGTGAATGAGTATTATCCGACTACTGAAACCGGAGTTACGACGGGATACATTTTTCTCGAATATAGTAACCCGCAAAACGCGGCGGAGGCCGTGCAAGCCACAAATAATTGTAAATTAGATAAGCAGCACACATTTTTAGTAAACCTTTTTACAGATTTTAAAAAGTAAGTACTACAAATAGTGTTTTTTTTTTTATTTAATGTTAATAAGCATATCCAGAAAGTTTATAAAAAGCGCCTTACCAAGTATTATATGGTTTGTCATTTCCACACTATTATTATAAAATTGTTTGTTTATTGGTAATGGATATAATAATGCTGTTACATTTACACATGAACAATATATTTTTTGTAATACAAATAAATGTCTAGCCAACAATCTCACCAACAACAGAGTGTATGTGATGGTTTGAGTTGTTAAAATAATCAATTATTCAATGTATTCAAGTACCATAAAATCAGGACATCATAATGCAGTGTCCATAGAAGTGAGTTAGTTTTACAAAATTTGTGTTCAATTACTGAGGTGTATATTGTGTAATAATTTGCATGACTCAATGAAACACATCTACAAAACTTAACAGCAATCTTGTATTTGTAACAAGTATTATATTTATTTTTTGCATTATTACATTAAACATACTTAAATTTGTTTTGACAAAACTATAATGATAGCTAGTTACCTAACCTAAGTAACTATAATACAGTACAAGATGTTCTGTAGGCTATATATGTATCACAGGTGAATACGGAACGGACCGCTAGTACTGAATATAGTTTTTCTTGTCATTAAAGATATGAAGAAATACCACAAGAATGGGAGCCTCCTGCACCACAGCCATTCAAGGTGCAGTCAGATCTGCAATGGTACCTCATGGACCCTGATGCCTACGATCAGTTTCTGGTGGGCATTGGCACTGGGGTGGCCCTGCAGGTGTGGCAGAACGCTCTGCCCGAACCCACCTTGCTACAGGAGAGACCTGTGAGTATTTGTTTCTTGCAATCCACTATACCATGATCATTGAGTTTTAATGCATGAGTTTTGTATGTTTATTGGTATATATAGTATGGTTCAATTTAGAGAAGTAAGATTCTCGTGAAACTTCGGGTAATGTAGGGACAGCTGCTAATGCTGGGAACCTTAATATTTCTGCTTGTGCACTTTTATCAGAATTTAAAATATAACAGATTCAGATTAGTTCAAATTGTTAATCATATTTTAGGCTGGTTAATGGTCATTTACCAGGTATTTTGATAGTATAATATCATATTGTGTTATTTTACAATGGGGATGAAATATTGCTTATCATTATTGAGACAAAGTTATTTTGAAAAAAAAAGAAGAGTGAGTTCTATGTATGAGATGTATGATGTGGGTATTGCCCATGTTCCATCACCATAGGGAAGGGAAGGGAGAATCAAGTATTAAAGGTTTGTCCTTTTATTTGTATTCCATGATCTTGTCTCTTCATTATTTCCTTTAAAGCCCAGTACTATTGTTTCCATCTATAGGCCATTCTTTTCAATACTTCCTTGGATATAGACTCCTCTGGAGCGATGACGTGACCTAAAACCGCATGAACTCGGATATAGCTCAAGTTTTTTTGAGAGAGTTAGTCATCAACTTAAATTTACAGAGCATTTAATTCTAACCGCACTACTCTGCTTCCATCTCTTTTACCATTTACAATTTTACCATGTACTTTAATTTCTTCTAACAAGACATTTTCATCCAAATCCATTAATGACAAGCCGTGTTTCCAATTCATTAGCTTGAGGTTAGGTAAATTGTTATATGTTTGAGTGCAAAGTTTACACAGTTACATGTGGCACATACATGAAGATCAAACCAAGTCACCGCTTCAGCATATAATTTATAAGATATTGTTCTAAATTAAATAAAAATATATAGTAAGGTTTTTTTTGTAAAAAGTCTAGAACTGGTTATCAATATATCAATAATAAATAAAAATGTGAAAAAATAGTTTAAAGCCTACAAATTGTGTTATAAGCTTTCAAATAGTCAGATTCATCATTTAGTAATCCTCATACTTGTAAAAACTTCTGATACCTTTAATCTACTTATAGAAAATTGGAAATATATGTGAAAGCCCAAGAAAGCCTAGGAACCATATCTGTGTGTATTTAATTGAATGGATTAGTTAAAAGAGGGCGGGTTTTTCTAATGTATAAATTATATTATCATATTAACTTTTCCTCTGTAATAAAAGTTGTAGAAAAAAAATTTTAATGTGTGACTGTAATTTTATGATAAATGGCCTTGTAATTTTAGCCACATAACAACATCACTGGTTAGTCAGCCAGTAAATATAAATGAAAATCTGAATTATCAGCATTTCCAGTGGTAAAAGTGAGATTCTGAA
Source organism: Zerene cesonia (assembly GCF_012273895.1). Taxonomy (NCBI): domain Eukaryota; kingdom Metazoa; phylum Arthropoda; class Insecta; order Lepidoptera; family Pieridae; genus Zerene; species Zerene cesonia. Next base: position 9,708,150 of record NC_052116.1, on the reverse strand, counting down.
TTGGTGGGTGTTTAAACATATGTACGATTTATAGCCAATATCCTGTTTAGGCTTAAATAATTGATTTCCCTATGTATACTTTGTATAAAAGCAAGTGAGACATATACAGTTGACTCTATAATAATTAAAGTGTGTATATTGTTTTTTTTTTTACCTATATTTATTATTTTGTAACGATTGCAGAACTGGACGGAGACGTACGCGGTGTGGTCGCCGCTGGGCACGTACCTGGCCACGTTCCACTGGCGCGGCGTGGCGCTGTGGGCCGGGCCCAAGTTCACGCAGTTCCAGAAGTTCTACCACCCCGAGGCGCGCTTCATCTCCTTCTCGCCTTGCGAGAACTACATCGTCACCTTCTCGCCCACCGGCGACCGCGGCGACGACAAGAAGCTCATCATCTGGGACATCAGGTACCCGCTTGCTACTAGTCTATTGTTTGCATCCTATTTCTATTCAATTATATTTTTTAGCAATAACTTAAGCATACACAATATCCAAGTGGTTTTTTGTGTTTCTTTTTAGTGAAAATTAGTTGTTACTGATAAAAAAATTGATTGCCCTTTTTAAGGCAATTGTACTTGTATTTCTAACCAATTTCAAACAAAAAAAGAGTTTCTCAATTCTGGTTGAAATTTTATTTGTTTGTTACCTAACATTTTTTACTGAGTGAACCGACTTGAATAATATTTTTTATTTGGTGGTTGATTTCTGTCAATTTGAATATGGCTTAGTTTTTTGCTTAGAAACATTATTTGGAATAAGAAGTATTTTCACATGCAAGTATTCAGTCGATTTAATATCATCACTTAATTTTCTAAATACAGCAATGCAATTCCGTGTTTGTAATGCAAAATTGATCTAAGTAATGCATAAAGAGCAATGAAATTATCTTCGTTGCGCAATCATGTGACGTCCGTGTTCCGTTACAGGACCGGGCAGGAGAAGCGCAGCTTCCCACCGCCCGACGAGTACGTGACGTGGCCCATCTTCCGCTGGAGCAAGGACGACCGCTTCTTCGCGCGGCTCGGCGCAGACGTGCTGTCCGTGTACGAGACGCCCGGCTTCGGGCTGCTGGACAAGAAGTCCATCCGCATCCCCGGCATCCGCGACTTCTGCTGGTCGCCGAGCGACAACGTGCTGGCCTACTGGGTGGCCGAGGAGAAGGACGTGCCGGCGCGCGTCACGCTGCTGGAGCTGCCCAACCGCGCCGAGATCCGCTCCAAGAACCTCTTCTCGG
>NC_052116.1:9688514-9705913 GCF_012273895.1 Zerene cesonia | reverse complement strand
GCGTCAAGGTCGACCGCTACTCGAAGCTCAAGAAGGACAAGAACGAGCTCAAGTACTCGGGCATGTACTACAACTTCGAGATCTTCCACATGCGCGAGAAGGAGATCCCCGTGGACAGCGTGGAGATCAAGGAGCCGATCCAGGCGTTCGCGTGGGAGCCGGTGGGCAGCAAGTTCGCGATCATCCACGGCGACCAGGCCAACATGCAGGTGTCGTTCTACCGCGTCAACACGGGCCAGGCGCCGTCGCTGCTCAAGAAGCTGGCGGGCTCCTTCAACCACGTGTTCTGGTCGCCGCAGGGCCAGTTCGTGGTGCTGGCCAACTTCGGGCTCACGGGCGGCGCGCTCGAGTTCCTCGACACCAACGACTTCACCATCATGAACGTGGCCGACCACTACCAGGTGACGCACTCCTAAATAAAGCTTTCAATTTGCACTAACCTTCATATCAATATCCTATGGACAGACTTCTGTCGTAGATCGTAGCTCTGACTCACAATTATAAATACTAAATATTATATCTAGCAGTAACAGTATTTGTATAGGTAAAAGGTTGACAGGGTGTGATTAAACATGATTGTGTTCTGGCAGATGTCTGGCATCGAGTGGGACCCGACGGGGCGCTACGTGGTGACGGGCGTGTCCTCGCTCAAGTGTAAGATGGACTGCGGCTACTACATCTGGTCCTTCCAGGGCAAAATTCTGCGCAGGTGCGTGACCTTCGTTACACCCTAGCTTGTTTAAAGGAAATGTTTGTTCATAAATGGGATTGGTTAAGATTCTGATTTTCTGTGCATACAAAATCTGTTGTTGTATTTCAGAGTCCAAACCTTTTAAGAGTTCCGAAGGTGGTCACAGAGCAGATACTCATCACTTTTATTTGTATCCTTATTGGCTATTTTTGTAGTCATTCTGGAACAGAGCAATATTTCTAATTAAATTATATGATCTCAATTACACTAATCGTACGTATGCGTAAATCAGAACGGTAACTAAACGGTCAATCGCTCGACAGGGTGATGAAGGAAGGGTTCGCGCAGTTCCACTGGCGGCCGCGGCCGCCGACGCCGCTGTCGGAGAAGCAGCAGAAGGACATCAAGAAGAACCTGAAGAAGTACTACCCGCAATTCGAGTCGAAGGACCGCATGCGCAGCACGAAGGCGAGCAAAGAGCTGGTGGCGAAGCGCACGGAGCAGATGAAGAAGTACCGCGAGTACCGGCAGGCGCGCGCCGCCGACTGGGCCGCGCAGAAGAGCCGCCGCCTGGCGCTGCGCGACTACGTGGACACGGACGCGCCGCCCGCCGCCGCCGCCGCCGCCGCCGCCGACGCGTCCGACGCCGCCGCCAACGACGTCGAGGAGCTCGTCGAGTTCTTCGTCAAGGAGGAGACCACCGTCATCGACTAGCCTCCCCTCCGCGCAATAAACGCTCCGAACGGCCCTACGTGTGTTTCATTTCGACGACCCGTCATATCCATCACGCACGTGCACATGCACGGCACTATCGACATACCTTACAAACACGGCGACATTCTAGTTATCGATAGCCCAATAGAGTATCTCTTTAAACATCGTAATGTCTGGGAAAATATATAGTGATATAACACTTCAGTTATTTATTAATTTATGAATTGCAATATAGGCGAGCGAAGCTATATATATATCTTCTTTTTCTTCTTCTTTTGTTTCTTTTTCTCACATATACCCCATAACAAATGGAAAATTCCAAAATGATTTAAATTTGAGATTTATCTAACTACTAAAACTTTTGATTGTGTAGAACATTTTACTCTCTTTTGTACGCTTACTTTCCAAATAATTAATTGTGTTGGTTACAACCACATTGCATCACAATTAAAAGAAAAATGGTCAGGTGAATGCAAATAATATACACAAAATGATAATGAATAGGTGAATATCTTGTGTCGATAGAAGGGGTTCCACAGGGATTTACATTTGGGCCGATTTTATTAGCTGCATGGAATAAGTACCATGTGATATTGTGGATATCCTGACATATATAAATTTTAATAAAGAAACGAGATGAGAATGTGCTCAGTAAATATATTCAATTGTAAATAATTGAGGATTTTAAAATTTACTTCTTTTATTACTTATTTTATTTTTTATTCGGATTTTTTATTACTTCATGCTTTAGGAATATCTTTAACTTGTAACTTGTATAGAAAAATTAACTTACATTTCAATTGAATCTAGTATGAGGAACATGTGATAAGAGTACCTAATTAATGTCATCATACTTATGCTTAAAACGCTGCGCGTGCATGTACCGAATCTTACGCCACGCTCATATGACGATGGCGCGGCCGCTTTATGATCATTTTTGGTCGATACACCATCGATAAAGATAATACGTGTTGATTTACTTGTTATATCTATTCAAAAATTCATTGCATTATGCTCAAAATTTGCGTTACTATCATTTACTAAACACACGAGATATTTGAATAATTTTCAATCTGTCGATTTATTAAAAACCGGTCAAATCACGAAAAAACAGCGCCGTGGGTAGCCATTTGGCATAAAAAATTAGGTTCTATATTCGTATGTACTTATATCTTTTTACGTACAAATAGTACACTAATGAAACTTGACAATATGTTGTGGGCTATTATAACATATTAACTTGCATTATTATTTGGTCTCGAGCTCTCTTAGGCATTAATCCTGAAAAACATTTATTATTCTTATTTTTAATATCCTAAGACCTAAACGGTATGTATACTTTTTTGAATAATAATTTCATCAAAGTTACCCACACATTAATAGCTATGTAAAAAAAATTGTACATATCCCTCCACCAGTTTCAGAGACCTTGAATAACTTCGCAGACTTATGACGTACAAGTTGAATTTTTGCGCTCACCATTACCCCTCCTTACACACTAGAAGATGGCATATTTTTTTGGTTTGACAACTCCCAGAGGCAACCATTTTCTCTAAAACTACTGGACGAACAAATTAAAAAAAATTTGCCAAAGAAATTCGAAATCGTCACTGGGGGACCACTCACATATAATATACCCGTAAACTATTTTTGATGAAGGTTTTTGAGCGTAAGGAACGCAACACAAAATCGTGTTACGATAGTAAAGGCCTGGTACAGACGATAAAGTGCTTTGTATTTGTTTCGCTTGTGTGTGAATCCTTGTTCATGCCGGTACTGTCTTGAATATGTACTAAAGATCCTTACTAACATATCATAAATTATATTATAATGTTTCTCAATCGCATAATACTCGGGTACCATGAGAAGGAATGTACCTGGTTTTTTGGAAGGCTTACGTGGGAACGTATTATATCCAACTCGCAGAAGCCCTTGTGAGTTTTCATATGTTGTGGAACCTATTATTATTAATGTGATCTATACTAATATTAGAAAGCTAAAGAATTTGTTTGTTTGTTTGTTTGAACGCACTAATCTCAGGAACTACTGATCCGATTTGAAAAATTCTTTCAGTGTTAGATAGCCCATTTATTGAGGAATGCTTTAGGTCACGTATACGTACCACGGGCTAAGACAGGGCGGCCCGCTAGTTTAGAATATTAGTAAGGATCCAGTGGATTTTATATGATTTTTGTGAAAAGTTGTTGCAAACATCTTTTCCAAATTTAAATTTGCAGCGTTATATTCTCAATACTATCCGATTAGCATATTATATCTTGAAGCATATTTGGCCTGTGGGTGTCAAGCACGCTTCGGCACGCACAAATTTGGCCATCGCACTGGGGGAGGTACCGCACCCCCACAGAAGATTCGCAGACTCATATATTGTTCTGTTTTTGGTTCTTATAAATTAAATGTACGATACATTATATAACACGAATTTAGCTCATGTACTCGTCTTAAGTTAAAGTAGAAGAGCGTTAGCGCATGAGCGTGCGTCGCCGGTAGGGAGGCGCAGTGAGGTGCGGCCGGGCGGCGGCAGGGCGGCGGCAGGGGCGGGCGGCGGCGGGTCGCGCTCGGCAGTCCCACGCCGCTCCGCAGCGCGCCGCCCGCCCCAGCCGCCCGCCTCGAGCGCCTCGCACTCGCCGCGAACGTTCTCAACTTTAGTGCGTTACTTTATTGTTTGTTCAATCAAAAGTTTACGCGTGATTTTTGAGTTCTTTGCTGGTGAAAATACATCGCAAATATTAAGAAGAGGTAATTTTAATATTTATTTGTTCAATATTTTTTTGTATTTGTATTGAAAGCGCCCTTCTTAACTTTGTCTTTATCTTTACCAAACGTAACGTCATAAAATATAATCAAACATTTAATAGAATGTATTGTTGCCATACTATGAGTATAATTCATGAATTTCAATAGTTTTTCACCGACAAAAGCCGATACCGAAACAATACAAAAAATAAATACTTAACACAAATAATATCTAATGTTGAATACAACCACTATGGTAGAAAAAATTTATGATAAAAGGACGCTTTCGCCCGTTTATAGACAAGTAACAGAAATTTGGTTTATTTTTTCGCCGGATTTTACCTAGTTACGTATATGAATACTCATATACGTAACTAGACACTGGCGTGTAGACAATAAACGTATACACGTTTACTGTCTACACGCTACTACGTCCGAGCTCGAGCGCTGCGACAGCTCCAGAAGCTTGGTGATTTATTTCCATTAAAACCAAGAACCCGCCCGCTTACCTATCTTATGCGAAACATAGCTATAGTTACTGACAGTCCAGTAATGTATTATTATCACCGCCTAAAAAGAAAATAGATAGTTTCCCTTAGTAAAATATAAAACTTAATCATTTATGTGAGCAGTGGTGGCTCAGTGGTGAGGACTTCGGACTCCAAAATCGATAAGTCGGGGTACGAGACCGGGCGAGCGTGCAGGAAATAAATTGATTTTTAAATTTACCTGCACTTGCGAATAACATCACCAAGGAAAGCATCTTGAGGAAACCGGCATGTCCGAGAATTAAAAGTTCGATGATATTTGTCTGCTGCAAATCGGCACTTGGCCAGCGTGGTGGATCATGGCCTGAACCCCCATAGGAGGCTTGTGTCCCAGCAGTGGGAACATATTTTTTTTTTTATGTCATAGTCGACAATGGAGCTGGTGGGTCGCCTGATGTTAAGCGCTACCACCGCCCATGAACATTTGAAGAGGCGAAAGGTCTGCAATTGATCTTTCGCCTCTACAAATGGATTGCCGACTTTAATTGGGAAGGGTTTAGGAAAGGATTGATGGGAGGAATAAAGGAAAGGACTGGGAAGGGTAAGGAAAAGGATGCGGGCCTCAGGCTCCCCCACTCACTGTACGAAACACAATAACAAGCTATTATTTCACGCCGGTTTTCTGTGGGGGTGTGGTACTTCCCGGGTGCGAGCTGGCCCAACTCGTGCCGAAGCGTGTTCGTCTCCCACATTAATATATGGGCTGATGATGATGAATCATATTTTAACCATCAGCACGTACAAAAAAAGGACTAACTCCCTCAAGGATCTAGTAAATCAGGATGAGGTCGACTTGAGAAACCTTTCTTTACCCAGGAACGGTATTTTGGCCGATTGACCAATTAGGAGCGGCGAGAACGAGGTAAAGCGCGTGAAGATCGCACGGCTACTTGCCCTCGTGTACGGCTCTCGCCTCCAACGCACTCTTTCTCATTACTCTCCGACGCGCCTCTAATACGTCTTCATTAACTCGAAATGAACGAAGTGAGGATTTTTTATTTGCAATTCTTACTGCTTTCTTTTTAAGCGTTCATGCAATTGAGTTGAAATTGTGATAAATTTACGTTAAATTTAGTTTTGTTGAAATTAAGTTATAGATCGCCTAACTAATCGTTGAATGTACTAGATTCATTTCTAAATTGCATTCCTCACTGCACTTGATGTATTGTAGATTTTTTTAAAACGAAATTTCATGTCGGTTCATAAAATAACGCCTTAATAAAGACAAATTATGCATTTTTCGCCAAAAACATAATACATTGATTACATACAAAATATGAATTTCACTTCACCATTGTCATGTTTACTTCTTCTTAAGGACACTCGGTACATTAGCTGCAACAAGTCGAAGTCTCCTAATCCCGCTAATTTGCGTAGATATTTCATATCATAAATATGCACCTTATGTGAACAAAGGAAAATCTTTAAGAACTCGCTAACAATATTCACGAAAATATTACAAAAAACTCAGTTCGTTAAAAAATTATACGTCTAATTTTTATATATATTGCTGATGCGCATGAGTTTTAACATGTATAACATGCGTAGCATTAAGTTTTTTTTCAGTTCGTCACTCTGGACTCATTGCATATAAAGTTATTATGAATAAAAGTCCAACCCTCGATACCTATCAGTTTTGAGAACGCGTACTAAATCTGCGAACTCTTCACGCATGTATGACGTCCGTGTATCCATTCTGTTGTACTCTGGTAGAAAGGCACCTGTATTTCGTCAAGAGTTGAACATTACGCGACATTGCGGTTGTAATGACATTTTGCGGCCGAAAGTTTTTGGGTCAAGCAGCAATAACGTTTAGCGCTCTAAGAAGTTTCTTCGATGTGAATGACGCATGACGCACATGCTTCTACAACGCCGATGGCCGACTTTTTCATTACGTACGTTAGTTACTAACGGAATACTAACTTAACCTATCCACCTATGGGGGTGTGGTGATAGATAATTGAGTCAGAACATTGTTGATGTTGGTTCGATTTGTATTGAAATCCACATATATATACCGCAATCAAGTGTAAACTATACTGCTTCGAGCCACAGGTCACACGCGGCGGGCAGACGGTCAATCGCGGTCATCCAATGGAAATTAGTGTACTTTTCTGTTTAACTTTACAGACAATTCTTATCATAACAACTCTTCACGAGTCCAGTATTGTTGATATTTTTTGTGTCTCGAAACTTTTAAACGAAAAAGTGTTTGTGCTAAATTTACAATTTCATTGCTTTCACGAGAATTTCAACATTAAGCATGTACTTAACCAAGTTAAAAATAGCAAGGTAGTACTAATTACTGATTAATTAATTATTGATTAGGGACATGTTCTTGATCCTTACAGAGATTTACTGATGATAATCCATCAGGATTTTTTCCCAAATATCTGGATGATTGACGGCAAGATGCAAATAATATTTAAAAATGCATAGTGTTTTTTGTGTCCTCAATGTAAAAAATTACAGGGAAACGTGTTAATGCAACATTACACACTGAATATGACATATCGCTATAACAGTTTTCAATGTTCTAGAGCAGTTAGGATTTATGTGTACGAGCCAAAAAAGGAAGACATAGAGAGACTTGGCACTACTGGTAGAGGTAAAAATATGCCTTTGTGTATAGTCAAAGTGATAGTCTGTTTTTATATTTAAGTACATATGTATATACTGGGAGCTTTTATTGAAAAAAAAACTGTTCGTTATAATTTTTTATGCCATCAACAAATGCTTATACAGAAAAGTTTACGTTTCACGCAAACCAATTCGACAGCTATAAAGTATAGTTCTAACATATTATACGTTAGGTGTTGGGAACCTGCTGCCTACATGCAATTTATTTGCGTCAGTTAGATTTGACGAGGGACACCAATAAAGCTCGTATAGTGTTACTGTATACTTTTAGCTTTGGGTTTCCTTGTAATAAAACTAGAATAGGACGTTTCGCAATATTATTTATTGTCTCAAAGGTAGATTTGTTTGAATCATATATATATATATATATATATGTATAGTACTAATTATTACTTCAAAACCTTGTAATTTTGATGTTATCTTGTTTGGAAGTGACATGTAAATGATTTATAGGAATTGTGGTTTCTACATTTTTACATGATAAATAATAGATCATTTGATGCTCCAATAAGTATGGATATGAAAACACAAAATATCCTAATTATATTTCTGACTAAACATTTTCTTGCGTTAAGCAGTAAGTTCCAAAAATAAGATTATTTTAATGATTAAATCACGTGGCATACACACAACATATCTGTAGATAGAAAGCACACGAAGGTACAGTACAGACAGAGAAGTGGGATGAATACAAATCGGCATAATCCGAGGCAAGAACCGAGGTGTCAGGCGAGCCTTCCCCGAGCTCGTGTCTCTCCTCCTCCCTCGCCTATGACGTGACGTCACACACTTTATGTGTGTATCTCCATTACTTGAAACACGTTATAACTCTCATTATGGATTAACGATTATCAATATGCCTAATTGTGTATCTATGTTCACACTGAAAGTAATTAGGGTTTTAAGCGAATATGTCATTCCTATTTAAAGTAACTCCGTTAATGTCCCGCGAGACATAATTTGAGGCTGATAACTTTCGGCGTCTCGATATTGTTCTTATCATTTTAAAAGGCTTTGATCGTTGCTTGTTTAATTCTGACATAACGTAGCTTCCAAAATTTCCTTTCACCTTTCGAGTTAATAGCCTTGTTCTCGTAACTTCAAAAGAAGTATTCATATCTATATAATCTCGTTTTAGGTTTCGTGTAGAAAATGAAAACATTTTAGCTTTACGGCGTTCATCTTTACACTCGCATCCGTAGTATGCTACGGGATATAACATGCTGCCCCCACGTTCCGTCTGTTCGCATTACGCCTTTTTGTTGAGCGCTCATTCTTATTAATTTTAATAATAATATAAATTTATTTCTTATCAAATTACAAGATTTTTCTTAATTATAGACATTTACAATAAAAGTGGCACCCGTTCTAGGCTGAGTTCAAAGAACTCGCCTGTGTGGACAGGCACCAGCTTCATTCCTTACTACAGTTATATTAGTATGCCTTTAATTAAAATACATCATAATATTTATAATTTTCTTGATATGATATAGACAAGAAGTAAAATAGAAATTAATGTAATAAAACAAATAAAATAAAAACCTGAGTGTGTGTGAATGATTGTGTGGATGGGTGTGTGTATATATGTATGTGTGGATGTTAGTGAGTGTGTGTATTGATTGGTGTGCATCAGGAAATGTTAGTAGTAAAATTATGAATAGTCAGATTATGTTTATAGTTTAATTTTCAACAAGTTTTCAGTGGTATCATATTATTATTACAGGGTTGTTAGCCTAAAGTTTAATAGCAAATGTATTGTTGTGAAGATATTATCTGTGAACAAAAGTGATAAATTTAAAGCAAAAAGTAACTAAATACCGTTGACACCTCGCTCGCTTCTAGCGGCTGGAGGCTGCGATGTTGAGATCGCGTTACGCTTTTGTTCCTTTACTACCCTTTAACGAATATAATAGCTGTAACAAGATGTTATGCATGAACCAAATATCAATATAATCTTTGCAATGATTCCAGATTGCCACTTCCTTTTTTTTGTATAATCCTTATTCTTCTTCATTGGATAATTGATAGCTGGCATTTCAGATAAATCAAGTGATAAACCGGTTACAGATCACAAGAAATATATCTCTAGTCTGTCCCATCGAACAAGTGCCTATCTACTGCAAGCACTTGTTGCTAATTATAATGATTACGAAAAATGCTATACTAATTTGTTTCTTTCCGAAAGTGATAAATTCAACAAGCGTATCGGAGTAGCGCGGCGCAGTGCGGAGCGCGAGGCGTGTAGCGCGAGGCGTGTAGCGCGAGGCGTGTAGCGCGAGGCGTGTAGCGCGAGGCGTGTAGCGCGAGGCGTGTAGCGCAAGGCGTGTAGCCCGCAGCCGCGCCAACATGAATTTTCATTGAATTAAGCAGTTCAAGTTATTTAATACCAAATCAGCGCACAGAGTTATTTATGGTTGCGTTTGTTGTCCATATGCATGGCTAATTGCGTTCCTTACTGTGTTTGCAAGTCAGATGAAAATGATAAAGTAGCGTCTTCTGATTGATAATACACACTAGTATTTATTTCTTTAACGTTATCGTGATTATCGTATTACGTAATAATGCTTCAGACTACATGAAACTGGGAATTTGATCGTTGCACAGAGTACAACGTACACGCTACGCTGTGTGTAGCGCGAGGCGCGTAGCCCGTAGCGCGTAGCGCGCCACCGCCCGAATTGCGGAAATAGTTGGAGGTACCTTGCGGTTTATGAAAAATCAGGTTATTTTAAAATGACGTTCCAAAACCAAGTTCAGTGTGCAGGGAATTGTGTCCTAGGTAGTTTGGTTGACGTACAGACTGAATCTCGCTACCAAATAATATCAATTTAATGTTACTATGTATATGTATGTAGTATTATTTTATACCACAGTTTTATTGTTGGAATCAAATATTGCATGTTCATGCGATTATGTCACATAAACACAACTAAACTCTTCTTACAGCAAAAAGTGTTAATCTTATTGATATTGTGCAGTTGACAATTAACATTCAAGGAATTTAATGTTAAAACGGATGATCGAAGAACGCGGAAGGAGATCGGCTTTGGGCGTGCGGAGGACGATCTGAGGTAGCGGCCGGCAACTTGTGCGTTTTCATTTAAACGAAAGGAAAGGTCAAATAAATGGAGCCCGATGCGAGCCGCTCTCCTTTATAAATTACTTCTATCTCGGATAATGTTTGTAGAAATTTTCAGCGAGCATTCTCGACCTGACGCCGCTGTTGTATCTTATTTATTAGATAATGTAACGAGCAGCGAGGACACGATCTAATAATAAATCTAACAAAAACTTTATTGTACTTTGTTACACAAAATTTCATTCTCAATTCGTAGAAGAAAACTGCGGTATATGGTAACGTTATAATTGCTTTGTTTAAGAGAGATGTAAGTAAGAGATGGAACCGGTCAAACTGGCATGTCCAGTCTATCCAGGCATCCCGTACTTGCTACGTGACGTAATTGTGTTGATAAAAAAACATTTAAATATGCCAGAAATTACATATTCCATTTAATTTGAAGCGTTTTATTATCGCGGGTTTGGCAGACGAACGATCGATTTAAGAAGTAATTTCCGATTGGTAGGCTCGCTTCCAGCTTACAGGAGTAGTTAAATTAGTTTCATTACACGTGTCGTATAAGATGTTAATTGCAGAACTTGATAATTATGGAGTATTCTCGGATTTTACATTTGTACGGATTGAACAGCTACACATCGCTATTGATACTACGCTCAGCATATATTTTTTTCTTTGTTTAATTGTTTTCTTGTGTAAGCTTTTTATTGTGCTGTTTTGTTTTAGTTATTGTATTGTTTGTGGAGTTAAATAAATGTTCCTTGATCGATGTTTTAAGGTTTACTTACTTTTTGGTAAAAGTGGCTTCTTTACTGACTTCCCAACTATCGATATGGTATTCAAAATTTAAATTTAAATGTATGTGAGAGTCGAGCACGAATTGGGCCAGCTCGCCCCGGGTAAGTACCCCCAGAGAAAACCGGCGTGAAATAATAGAATCCTATTGTGTTTCGTTTGGTGAGTGGAGGAGCCGGAGGCCCATATCCTTTTCCGTACCCTTCTCAGTCCTTTCCTTAATTCCTCTCGTTAATCCTTTCTTAATCCCTTCTCAATTTAAAGTTGGCAGTCCATTTGTAGAGGCGTAAGGTCTGCAATTTCACCTTTCACCTCCAAATGTTCATGGGCGGTGGTAGCGTTTACCATCAGGCGACCCACCAGCTCCATTGCGGACTATGAAAAAAAAAATATATATATTTATATATATATATACTATATATATGTTCTGCTAAAAAGTAACATACAAATAAAGTGGCTTGTGCATAGACATAAAATTAGTATGACTTATATGACATTTGTCTCTTGTATCATTTCGCAAAACTAAACCGCGGACCAATTTGAACTTAGTTCAGTGAAAATTTGACATCAGAAACCAGAAATTCCTTAAACTTTGTCTGCGCCGCCGTGATTACATTTGAGGACCTTAAATCTTAAGGAACTTGGTGGTGGTAGAAATAGCGTAAGCAACTCTACATTTATGAAATAGTAAGTTGTGATAAAGCATTGTCTAGGTAGAACAGAAAAGAAAATATAAAATAATCTAAAATATTAAAGCACGCTCTGGACATGGAGCCATCGCCGGTTTATATAGAAATTCGGGTACTTTACATTATGTTTACCTTTTAATAAAATTCAGGTAAGCATTCAATATGTTTTTTCATTAGTTATACAGTTTGTTATGATAAATAAGGAACTGATGTGAATCATTCGATATTTCATAATACATATAAATGTTAATACTATGTTATGAGTAATCAAAATTGCTTCAAAAAACCTAAATCCTTGAGCAAAGTCGATTTCTTGTTTGTGAGAGCAGCTAAGGATATTCGTAGGGTAGTGAAGCCATGTGGCTAAAATAACTTTTACTTTGCTTTTAAAATTTTTACAACAGTAGCGTTCTGCCACAGCAGATGCTGACAATCGATAGAGAACATGTTCTCCGTTGGGGCGCTACAAGGTTGCGTTATCATGTTGTAAATTAAAGAGGTTTTTATGAATAATAGTACCTCGTTTTACATTGCAATTGATTTAAGCCTCTTTTAAAATTATAAAAATAAGAAAATTTCATGAAATACCTATGAGACCATCTAAAAACGCATTTTTTGAGAACAACTAAAAATATTTTATATATAATTAGTTCTAATACGGCTACAATACCCGTAGTAGACAAATGGACCGCACTCTACGGTTGAATAGACAATCGTCTACGGATAAGGTGGAAATAAATGAGTGCCGAGGCATTGTCCCGAGCTGCGTACAACGAAGTTAGCCCCAATTAAGGCCTGAACGATGGAAGACGATTAGAGACTCCTAGCTCCACTCCCCCACCAATATCTCACCAGAGCCTCGCAAGAATTATATTGTTTCATTCATAGGCTCCTGGAGTTTCATTGAGAGTGACTATTGGAAGCAAAAACGTTCCATATTGTTTGAAATCTACGGCGTGATGTATGAAATCTAACTCTATCATCATATCTTATGTTATGTTGAATGTAGGCTACGTTCAAAATAAGATGTAACATACAATTGTTCGTTTACTGGCTCTTTTGGAAGATATTTTATTTCATAAGACTAAACTCATTATTAACAAAATAACTTGTACAGAATTCTTGAGCCAACACATTTTTTCGCAGAATAAGTTTGTCCTTCTAATTTCATATTCAGATTCAATGTATCTTACTTAGTTGTTTCGAGCTTTTCTCATTATTCGAGTGTTCTTAACGACAGCTACTTCATCGTCTTCATTATCTAACGACACTTATATTCCTTAGTCTCTCGAGCAATTAAACTTTGAATTATCGTTGTGTATTCTTTTAATAAAAAGCTTTTGAAAAGAATTTTACTACATCGATTGACGACTAGACAAGGATTGCGCCTCGGGAGCTTACTGGATGTAGAGCTTCGGTCAAATTAATAGAAAATTACGGTGATAAAGCGGCGATTGTGGAGATCCCACAGATTACCGCCATCCGGCCCTTCAATAAGCGATTAGCAAACAGAGAGCGATAACACGCTGACGTATTCCACGTGCTCATACAGACGTGGCGTTCCTATACGTTGTTTGAAGTATCCTAGAATTGGTTAAATATTCCAGAAAACTGAATATAACATTTCATAGTAGTGTACAGTAAATTATACTTTTAAAAGCCCAATGATCTTTGAAGAAGAGTAGATCGGAAAGACTTTGAAAGAACCTAACACTAATAGCAACAGCGTAAGCGTTTCAGCGTTATTATTATTTCATATTTCTTTACGATCTACAATATTCGCCATGAGCTGTGTTGCCCTGTTAAATACGACATATCCTTCAATGAGCTCTTTACTCTACGAGTAGCACGTTTAAATAATGTCTTCTGTTTCAAAACGTTTTCGATACGTTTTTCGTCCCTTGTCTAGTGAGTTTGTGTGGAAGTTCCTTCAACCTGGAAACAAATGTTTTATTTGTGTTTTGCAGATCCAATATTTATAGTGCTGAGAGTTCGTATGGTATGTGTTTTGCTGTCACTTAACGAGGGAGTTCGAATTTTTATATTAAGACATTACATAACAGTATTAAATCAAAGTCATATTTATGTGTATAGCGATTTAATAGGGTTTATGTCTATAATCTTTACGACGCAGGTTATAATTGTAGAGCTCAGGTGAGAGAGTTCGTAATTTCCCATTAGATGTTGATAAATCAATAACGGTAAACGTAATTATTATCGTGTCATCACACGCACAGGCAGCGCGTTTCGGATCTGTGTTGTTTAGAGCTGTCATTATAACTGAACACCGTCCCGACTCCACCGCGCCGGCCCCGCTTCCGCCGCTTCAGATTACACGCGAATCATTACACACGCCACGCATCATATTACAGCTTAATCCATTGTTGGCGGAACTTTGAAGGGTTTTTAACATATTACAACGTAAATCGTATATAATTATAATAATTTAATTGCAAAAGTAACTCCGTTTTTGCGTTTGGTATCCTCGCCTGTCCCATTACAAACGTATAAATTTAAAGCAAAAAAAGCATTTAGCATACAAATGCTTTATATAAATACTTTTAGTTTAACGGGTAGAGATAAAATTACTTAAGTATTATGAATTGATAATCACGTCCTGCAAATGTAATTATATTATGGGAATTGGATTTTGTCGGTTGTTTATATTTTCATTGCTACAGATATAATTAATTCATCTCCGAGTTTATGCACTAAAGATAATTGATTATGAAAATGTTAACACACACGACACTACATACTCGTGTAGTTAATTTATATATCTCAAAATAATTAGATTCAATATTAATATAATATAATAGTTCATACCGTATATAAACGGCTGTAACCTACATAACACGTTTATCAAACACAGGAATAAATGGGGTAGTTCGAGCCGCATTTTTCGCCTACCGTAGTGTTACCGTGGCGCCGCTCACGGTCTGGACCTACCCGCCTCAGCGAGTATCTTCTGCTTTCGATTTTATGTGTCTCCCACAAAAAAAAAGTAAAAGAAAAAGAAATGAAAATGCGGTTAGAACAACTCCACCAACATGTAAATTTGTTGTAATATTAATAGCATTTAGAGCCATAACAGTAAAAAAGCTTTATGTTATATACTTATATACTATTAAAATTTATTACTAGCGCCATATTGAAGGATTTTGAAAACATGGATGGGAACAGAGAATATTTTTTACTTACTAACTCACAAATCTTATGAAGCAAGTTAACTCAATCCTGATCAAATCGTCAGCTTCGTGTTCCGCAGCGCGTAGCAGGCAGATGATTTCAAGTAGCAGTCCTCAAGAGCATCGCTATGTCTCCTGGATGACAAGAGCGGTCTGACGCCGCCCTTTATTTGTGAATACATTTAATTCAGTTCATTAATACCGAGGGTAATCCTGTACACTTCACGGCCCACACTTAACGCAAGGGTGAGCTTAACATTTTAGGATTTTGTTTTGCTTTGATTTACAAGATAGCATGAAATAGGTAGCATACTTAATTGTATGAAAATCATGAAAAGATCGGGTAGACGGGCAGTTAATTATCGGGTACTTACACGAGTCGTGCTGAGGAGAGGGAGGGATGCCGTGATATCTTAACGTCTCAGCTTATTACTAATTCCATCTCGGCTTAGTTCTAATTATATTTCACAAGCGTACTTACAAATAAATACACGTTTAATTTAAATGTTATATTTCTAAGAATAATAGATTTCATGTTTTATTAAATTAAATTTTAAATGCATACAAAGTAACAAGAAAATGAGGGTAATGAGAGTCAATGAAATGTATAACTAAAATTAAAACGGTTTTACCTTTATAATGTCTCTAAAACTGAGAGGTTATCAAGTCTCTCTGAATCGATCCCTTTATTAATTTATTGAATAATTTAATTTTTGATTAACTGAACTTGATTAATCATTTGGTTTTATAAATAATTGTTTTAAATAAAATCGATTTAGAGAATAAATCATACAATAATACGGAAGTAATAAAATGTGGTGGTCACAAATAAGTAAACTAACTACTATGACGAGTCCTTCGGCATAGATAGGAACTTAACTGAAAATGATTTGGAGTGGTCTCAATTTCCAGATGCTCCGAGCGCGAAGAGATGAAAGTTGTGTAGTTAAGGCGATTACAGCGCGTTACAGCGCGACAGTAACGCGATGAGCTTTCCGAAAGCCCTTAATTGCTTAAAAGCTTCCTTTTACCAAATATAATTTAATAGCGCGGTACATGTGCGACAATGTTAGGAAGTATTACAGACGACCTCGAAGTCTCTTCTTCGACCTAAATATTTGGAAACAAGAAAAAGTTACTTCGATACAATATGACAGCCGCTATGCAGTTCTCACTGTTTATTGCAGAAAGCGATTTTTTCACAAACAGGCATCGGCAGACGTAAACATATGTTAATACAGGACAGCTCGGTCGGGAGCTTGCCGTCAAGGTATCGGGTCGCCGACCTCCGCCCATTAACTTTGACATATGAGGGTATTCATCACGCGCCTTTCAGCCGCACATATAAATCGGAAAATTACTTGAACATATTTATATTATTATTTTTACTCAGCGAGGCCTGAACCGCAGTTCTCGTTCGTGATTTTAATGAGGTAAGCTCTAATTTATGATTTTAATTGCTAGGAACGAGGCCGAAGAGCCGCGTTTTTGCCGTCGATTTTTTAAAACGTTTGAAGTGGAAATAGATCGTGCTCGTGCTGCCATTCAGAGGTACGCAGTTGAGTCACCGCGGATGAGAGCACTTCACTTATTTTAATTGATGAAGCTTCGAATCCACGTCGCGCTAATACAATTGCTACTGAATTCAGACTGTTTGCATATTTAATGTGCAACTGTCAAAGCTTCAGACTTTCACTGTATAAAATAATTATTGTATAGTTAGTGACCCGCCCCGGCTTCGGCCGGTTGCAATAATACATGATATATATACATACAAATCTTCCTCTTGCATTACTCTATCTGTTAAAACAGAGCTGTTGCCTATTTTAAAGATACACATACAAACAAACACAGACTTCGGAAAGCGATTTGTTTCATATTATGTAATGAATGGAGTAAAATGTAATAAGATAAAACGGTTGGCAGCTCTCAGTGAGCCGCAATGTTAGGGTTAAGGTAAAGATAATGAGTATAAACAAATATAAGTAAAACCGGTAAGTTGCATTACGAGTACTTTTAGACATTGAAAGCTTTTAAATGTGAAGTTGTGTATAATAGACATAAGGAATAATTTTATACGCGTATATCTTGTGATAAAAAATTCTATAATTTCATTAATTTCACTCCGCAAAGTTATAAAAGTAATTGCAGTAGTTTAATGAAATTGAAAGTTAACCACAAGGTTAAAGTCGAATGAAATGTTAGTTTTGCTGAAATAAAATGTCTGATGCAGACGCAGCAGCCGCTGGAATGCAAAGCAACAGTTAACTGCAGCGGCTAAACTCATTTCTCGCTAAACGGTTC
>NC_052116.1:9686914-9688504 GCF_012273895.1 Zerene cesonia | reverse complement strand
TTATATAATATGTGAGTGTTACGTAACATGTTGATGAAGGAGGTGCGAGTTAAGTATGATTATATGATACTCGCACATAAGTTTCATGACTTTTCAATATTACATAAATGTTGAAACGTAAAAAAATAATTGTATAATTTAACATTTTAGATACATTTATGTTTCGTTGAAGTAGATGAGCCATGCCCACTGTATTGGACGTAAAATAATTTTTTTTAACAAGCTTTTTGCCCTTGGCCGCCCCCATCCATGCATAGGAAATTCCTAGGGGAAGTAGACGTTTTGCTACGAATATAGATCAAGTAGCCTATAATATCTAGCTTCCTATCTTCAGACATAAAAATCATCTTATAACATCACACGTTGTATCGAGGAATAAAGGCGTAAACTAATACACTGGCACTTTAAAATATTAGTATGCAAGGATGAAAACTAATCACATAATTATTTTTTGCAAAAGAACTACGTACTCTTAATTAATAACTCTTGAAAGATATGCTGATATCTAATGATCCCTCACTGTCCTAGAAATATCCTGCCCACACTCTATCAAATGTATCTACTACCAAACTATATTTACTTAAAATTTAAAAACCTAAAAAAAACAATACAATAGTGTATAATTAACTTCAAATGTTTCAATTGTATCCCAGCTACAGACGTCTATGTGTACTCGTATATACAATGTCTTGGAAGTAAAAGCAAGCAAGAACACAAATAGATGCGAAAATACAAACTACCAGCACACGCGATTTAATTTCAGTAACGAATCAAGGGCGGAATGCATGGTATAAAAAAGTACTAATAAAATTGCAAAATATAAGTATTGAGGATGCCATGTCATCCGTCGACTATTTAATCAGTACGAAGCGAATGTGATGTAATCAATTCCTACTTCAGTTCCTCGTGCATGTTAGAGAGAGCTGGAAATATCGCTCAACTTTATCAATAAGGGATATCCCAAAGTTTCCAGTTTCCTGATGTCCAATTATTCTCGTGTGCCTTTCGTAAGGTGGACTCCCCCCCCTCCTCTCCCGCGCCCCCGCACCCCCGCGCCCTCCGTCCGACGGGAAACAGCCCACTTAGCCCAGAGCTACGTTTACTGAATTTCAATTACTTTAACGATTCTTTGATTTAACTTTTTGATGAGTCAAAGATTCAGGACGTCTGTAAAACGACCACTTGTTTTCTATTATCATAAACTTGCATCAGATTTAAATGATTATTTTTCAAACACCTACATGTAATGTTTTTAGATCAGATAAAACATATGAATTGGTTAAATAATACTTATATACGTACACATAAAGAATAACCTCTATCTATTGTGGGAGTCGAGCACGCTTCGGCACGAATTGGGCCAGCTCGCACCGGGGAAGTACCACACCCCCACAGAAAACCGGCGTGAAATAATAGCTTGCTATTGTGTTTCGTACGGTGAGTGGGGGAGCCGGAGGCCCATTTCCTTTTCCTCACCCATCCCAGTCCAGTCCTTCTTTCCAGTCTTTAATACTTTCCTTTTCCCTTATCCCATAAAAGCGGGCAGCACATTCGTAGAGGCACTACCTTTGCGAATGTTCATGGGCGGTG
>NC_052116.1:9654116-9685914 GCF_012273895.1 Zerene cesonia | reverse complement strand
CATTCAGACGGTCACGCAGGATTGCAAAGTCCACAACGATTGAAAGACGATTGCCGGTAAGTAGCACTTTAGAGCCATTTTCCGGGACGGGCGGTAGGACGTCTTATTTCAGACTGACCGACAGAAGCCGGCCAATGGCTGGCCGCCAACGCACACACGGTGACAGTGATTTTATTTTCATAAAGTAACATCGGTGGAATTGTGTGTTGAATATGTTTTAATATTCCGTTATTTCTATGTTTTTCTGTTATTGACATTAATAACAAATTCAATTTTTATCTCTTAGAGAAATATACAATATGCATATAAACATTGAACTAGCTGTGACCCGCGGTTGAAACCGCGGGATATTCCTACGGGATACGGACTTACCGTATCCCGTAGGAATATCGGTATAAAAAGTGTTATTACAGTTGTCCAGCTATCTACGAAGCAAATTTCATTGCAATCGGTTCAGTAGTTTTTGTGTGAAAGAGTAACAGACGCACACATACATATGCATCCATCCTCACAAACTTTCGCATTTATAGTATTATTATTCGCCATAATAAATTGGGACTACTCAAACGCCTCCTATTTGTTTAAAAAGTAAGTTTAAGTCGATAAGACACGAATAAAACACGAATATGACATTTTCTAAAAAAGATTCCTATCTAGATCGATTTATCGCCCCCGAAACCTTCTATATACTAAATTTCATGAAAATCGTTGGAGCCGATTCCGAGATTCCAAATATATATGTATATATATATCATAAGAATTGCTCGTTTAAAGGTATAAGATATTTAGCTCAATTACGTTAATAAAATTTTCAAAACAGATAAGGTATGGATTATGAAATCTTACATGATGCTTACGCTGATCGTAAATCAGGAATGTAATTCGTTATAGATATGTCGCCGAGACATTGTAAAAAATTGTGATCCTTAACAACTGCTTACAATTTAACGCATTTTTTATCATAATCAGAGACAGCCTGTAGACGTGAGAGTATAATTCTGCGGAGACAGATGTAACAGCAACTAAAGAGAAAGCTTTGGTACATGCAAGAAATTGTGAGCATCTACAAAAGGAAGTTAAGCCGTAAATATCGTGTGGCGGTTACCAACTGTTTCCCTCCGCCCGCGCACGTAGCACGGAGGCAATTTACCGTCTGCTCGATTGTGCATTCAAACTTTGCTATGTATTCTGAACCTTTAATTTAATACACGTACTAAGGTAGCAGATGAGGGATGGAAACGTTTAAAATGCAGCTGTAATTTTAAATGAGATAAACACGGTTGTATACTCAACTCTTTACGATTAATCATAATCATTGAATGGTCTGTCGTACTGCTGCTGTAACTATCGCAAAGGAAATGAATAATGTTCTATAAAAAATGATAAAAGTTGACTGTTGAATTTTTATATAAAGTTGTTCGTATGAGGCTTGAAATTATGGTGACAGGACAGACTGGCGACGTTAATGCATATGGCTTATTATGAAAGGAGAATGTGAGCATTGTATGGCGATTTTATGAATCGGTATCATTGTGTGCTGCAGAGCTCTTAGCTGCTGGGAGCGCTGCGTAGGCGGGGAACAAAACACATGCTTTTAGAGAACAAGAGAAACCTGTAATGTGTCTTATTCCTCAGCGATTACAAGTAGAAAATGTGACGTAAATATAGAGCACTAAAACACAATAATTAAATGCTATGTATAATTATGAAGTTACTTTTACAATGGACGTCAGATTCTTTTAATGGTTTATTTAATTTCACATAAAATTATAAGATAATTTTGTTCTTGCCCGGTGGTGAGTGGTCGTGGTGACGTAGCCGATTCACAAATAACAATATATCATAAGTATACCAGCATCTTTAATGCTAGTATACTTATATATTGTTATTTGTATATACTTAAGCAGCTACTAAGCATTTAATTTGACCACAACAATTGAAAACTATGCAGCAGATGGACGCACATTAAATACTTAAGTCAAAGAAAATAAAAGTGATAGTCAAATAAGCGGCCTTCAAATAATATTAGAAGTGTTGTTATTTGTGGGTAATCCGAGCGATCAATTAAATAACCATAATCAGGTGCAGTTCACGCCGATACTTAATCTATTGCTAATTTATTAACACGATTAATTAACGGATAACACAACTGGACAATTCTCTAACGATTTGTTTGTGTTGGGGTTGAGTGTTTCTGGGGGCGTAATTTATATTTAGTGACGTCATTATGCGGGTTTTTTCAGATTATTCAAGTGTAGAAGTTGAGCAGCCGAAGCAATGTTGTCAAGCGCACTCAGCTGCCGGTAGCGGCGCCCCTCGGGACCTGTCAGCTATGTCAGCTCTAGCCTCTGGCTTTTAAAAATATTCTCATTAAGATTCGAGACATTTCTAAAGCAGATATGTATATGTTTAAAAATATCTCGATTTCTTTAAATAGTTTCTTTTTTTGTGTAAACGCTACAGGCCCGTCGATACCCGTAATATTGTGGACATTTCAAACTTCATAACTCAACCCAAATAAAAACACAGCAATATGATGTTTATAAAATTGAAAAGAAAAATAATATTTAATTAACGCATTGTGCTTTTTCTTTTAGCTGTTAGTCTTCGTAGAGCACATAATCCAAAAGATAATTGCTCTTCTCTGAATTCCAACAACTCAGCGACAAATGGCGCTGCGTCGGCACGGGGTTTAATTCGACTATGATTGTTTGATGTTAATTTAAATTAAATTCGTTTATTTCACATATCTGTTATAGCTTTTCAAATTCCGCTTATATAGAATTCCATCCACTTATCCACTTATCGATGAAGGCTAACATAGTCTAATAAACTGTGGGCCATGCCGAAGTTATTGTATAAACTAATTCCTTAGAGAAATTCTGAAATACGTACTATTTATTACCCGGAGTTCAACTGCTAATTTTTAGGAAGGATAGAAAGGATTACACACAAATGATAATGGACAAACTCTTGAAATGATTATAAACGCGATTTGACGTTTCGTATTCATTACAACAATCGCAGCGTGCTCGCGGGTGGATTGAATTAAATTTATTTTTATTTTTTTATCTTTTTTTGTTTCATAGCGGGCAAATGAGCTGGTGGTTCATCTGATGGTAAGTGATCACCACCGACCACGAATATACGCCGAGGTGGTGCTAATAAAAATACTAAATACTTTAATAATTATTAAAGAAAGAGCCAAGAGAGCAATTCCAAAGATTACCTCATCTGACCCCTATACGAAAAGTGTCTTAACAATTCAAACATTTCTTAAAGCGCACAATTTGCTTATATTATGTTACGATTCTCAAAGATTGATTTGACGAAGTGTGTGATCAATTTACATTTAAGACTCAATTTGCACGTCGTTTCTTTTGTTTGCGAGTACGTTTTTAAATTAAAAAATTTATGACTTAGTAAAGAATAAACTTGAAAAATCAAATATGATAACTAAATTAATTCGGATGATAAAAGCAAATCTTAGTAGTTTCATTTTCTAACCTCCTGTATTATAATTATTATCCATTGTACGGGCGACGTCAGGTGGAACGTGATCTGATGGTCTATTGTAGCAACGCACTCGGTTGGAAGGATTGTGGCTCATTGGCGTCGATATGGTCTTGTCCAGAAATGTGAATTCATAAGGCTAGAAATGCTGCTGAAACATGAAATGTAATAAGCCTATTTATTATCAGTATTTAATTCGGTCACTTCGAAAGAAGCTTATAGTACAACGAGAATGCTTTCTGCTCTTTTTCATTTGATATTTTAGTTTTTAAAGTATCTGCTTTATAGTCTAGGAATTGTCAGGATATGAATAATTATGATTATGTAAAGAAGATATACGCGCGCACTGATAACTTTGAAGACTCATATCCTTGAGTGGACTGTATTCCAGAAATATCGTCTACCTGTACACGGTCGAAAAAAATCAATGGAATAATTTGTGTTCGAGGCACGTGCGGCGGAAAACGCACAAAACGGGACTTGTATTGAATCTCATACTGTCTGTCTGCGCCCCGTTGTTGTGTACACATTCAGTTGGGGTTAATCTGGAAATATCAAAGTGTACCCAATGAGTTACCAATTACCTACTTGATTATAAATTGTGTTAAAACAACTTTAAGATATGTGATGACACATAGCGGCCAAGGTAACTAAGTATGCCATTAAATTATGTAATTGAAATAATTAATTCTTCAATAAACTAAAAGCTGTATTAATTAACACGCCCATTTACAGCCACATGAAACATAATCTCGCGCCGAGCGCCTCGCGAGACTCGGGACTCGCGCGCGTGAATAACTGATGCGTGTCAGTGAAGGAGTATTATATTGTACGTCACATATTTTACATGAGCGCTTGCTGAAAATTTCATTATGATGATAGTTGTGATTTAATTTATATATATTTCTTTGTTTATATTTATATTTTTGAACTGTTGACGTGATTATCTGTTTAAAATCTCTGTTCTTAAATAGAAGTAATCAGTTTGCTATTGTATGAGTGAATAGGTTTTGTCAATGAGTTAGCTGCAATGAGCTGAGAGTTCATAGTTTATAAATGTATTATTATCCATTTTTTAAAATGTCATTATCTATTTTTATTTAAGAAAAAAGCCCCAATAAAGTAACATCAAAACATGTAGCTTGATTTATTATTTTACGTTTAAATTACACTTGGTATTCAATAAAATACGCAAGAAATCCGGTGCGAAGATAAGATAATGGCCATTCATCAGTCGACTCTGGCGCGAGACGGTCGCCCGGCGAATGTGCAACCATTTGTATTTCCGCGTCAGCTGCGCTCAATGCGACGCTCTTCACGTAATGTCTTCCTTTCAAATTTACATTTAAATTTTTCTGAAAACTAAAATGTAGCTTATTATGAAGAAATGTATAATTATATCTTTCAGGTAGAGAGATTTCTTATAATTTTATTTGTATAATACTTTGACTAGTCTTCATTGCATTTAGCCAATAGAAACGTACATTTATTGTACGTATGGATGATGTCCACGAATTGGGCCAGCTCGCACCGGGGAAGTACCACACCCCCACAGAAAACCAGCGTAAAATAATAGCTTGTTATTGTGTTTCGTACGGTGAGTGGGTAAGCCAGAGGCCTATTTCTTTCTCTTAACCCTTCCCAGTCCATTCCTTATTCCGACACTTTTTGCAAACTAAACGATAGTCCATTAAAACGTTACATTTTTCTGTAGTTTACATAAGAGTGAGCTTAAGAAGACAATAAAAGAAAAATACTAGTAAAATCTTCCGTACCGATGAATTTATTTGGAGTGCTAAAACAGAAGAATCCAAAAGATTATTAAGAGCGGCTGTCAAACACTTTACGGTCTCTCGAAGATTGAATGGAAATTCGGTCCTCTTCATGAAGATTGCATTATAACATTCATTATTTTCTAACTTGTTCAATGCTTGTGATTTTATGATATTTTTAATATTTGTGGATAATGTGTAAACTTTGTGTAACCTTAGCTACAACTGTACAGATAATCCCTATATATACTGATACAGCTATCTCTGTTGTTGCAGGCGATACGTGTGCAACATTAGTAAAGAAAAGTGTTAGTGTTATATCTGTTGCAAACAGTGTTAGAGTCGCGTTAATTGTTGCGATGCGTTCGGTCTGAGGGCACAACGCGCACTGCGACGAAGCAGCGATGGCTTGGCCTGAAGTTATGCGATGAGGCGGGCGACGAGGAGGAGGGGATGGACGAGCCCAGTGCGGCCAAGCGGCCCTCCGTGCTGACCATCGACCGCGCCGCCTTCCTCCTGCTCAGAGTCAAACGAGCCTTCAAGAAGAAAAGACAGCAGAGGAAAGAAAAGCAGTAAGTCTGCTAAAGCTAAGCTAAATGTGTTGTTACTTCACTTTGTATCTCTCAAACATAAATATGCTATTTTCTAATTAGATTCGAATGAACCACTAAATATGTAGTGTAGAACATATAAAACTTTACATTTTCGTTGGATTAGGTGATGTGTACACAGTTACGTTTCGTTGCGATTTCGTTTTGCAAATGATGTAGCGGCTTGGATGTTTGGAGAAGTATAACAGGAGAGGGAGCGCCGCGACCCGCGGCTGTATGGAGATGAGTTCTTGCTATTCAGCCCACGTTCGCGACCTAATCTTTTGCAGAGCTCGCAAATTAAGTAGCTTTGCTGTATTACAATTCTTTATTCTACCGTTACCATTTGAGATTGAAGCAAATAATGTAGCATTTTGGCAAACGTAGATTTTTAAAAAGGTTAATAATATATTTATTATATTTACAAACGTAGTCTTCAAGTTTCTATCTATACCATCAAACAGCAAGCAATAGTACAAAGAAAATTATTTATATTGTTTCCATCGTATTTATTAACACTAAATAAACAATCATACAAAGCAGCTCAAACGACATTCGCCTTGCTGGTGTTTGAGGCGGCGTTAGCGTCGTCCTGTTTGTTCATGTCTATTTTATTTTTATTTTCTTGAACTGTTAAATCCTTCTTAACGGAAGCCGACATAGGCGGTATGAATTTCATGGTTTTGAAGTCATTTCGAATCTCCTTATCGCCAACTATTTTAATATTATCGTCTTTGTGGATATCTTTCTTCTTCATTATTTTTCCCAAATCCAAAGCGATTTCTTTTTTATTAGGAAACAGGAGTAGTTCCACAAAGTTATGTTTCGTTGGTGAAGACTGAGCGTTGAGTGGTTTGTTGGCAATCAAGTTGTCAATGAGGAAAGGTATCGGAAAGCGACTCGACTGCGCGGGGCTGGCAATCATTTGACTCTGTTTTGGTCCGAATTCGAATACAATTGAATCTTCTCGCACCTGAAATAAAGGTTAATTTAAGGATACAGACTATAGTGAAGTAGTAATAATATTGTAAAATGATTATTGTTATATCAGGTTAAAACTCTTTATTCATTTCATTAATTTCTATTTATTTAGAGAACAATGTTCGATTACAGAAACATTATTATTACTTTAAATTATAATAATTTTGGAAAGTACTACAAAGGATTATAAGCTATACTGATTTTGTATAGTGGCTAGAGACTGCCATAGTCTATTTTTTACTGCGGTGAAACAACACATTAAGCAGTGGTGGCTCAGTGGTGAGAACCTCGAACTTCAAAATCGATAAGTCGGGGTTCGAGACCGGGCGAGCGTGCAGGAAATAAATTGATTTTTCAATTTATCTGCACATGTGGATAATATCACCACTGCTTTAAACGGTGAAGGAAAATATCGCGAGGAAACCGGCATGTCCAAGAATCAAAAGTTCGACGTTATGTGACATCTGCCAACCCGCACTTGGCCAACGTGGTGGATTATGGCCTGAACCCTCATAGGAGGCCTGTGTCCAAGCAGTGGGAACATGATGATGATGAAAGATCAAATTCCTGTGAGAATATTCTTCGAATAGCCGGGCGTAGTTGCAGGCGGAAAGCTAGTTGGAATATAAATAGTTATACATTGTATAATGTTGGCACTCACCTGTTCATGAGAGTCACAGCAAAGAGTGGACATGGCGGGCTCGCGAAACGAGAAAAGGTCGTTATTACTGAGAATCTTGCTGAGGATGTCGGAGGGAGGGCTGCGGGAAGCGTCCTTGAAGTACTTCAGACTTGAGCATGGGCACGGCTCGTCCACTGAGTCCGAGGGAGCCAGGAACGTGTTTGTATGAGCTAGATCTGGTTTGAGGTCTAAAATCACAATGGTTTTGCTAATACGATGTCGGTGTAACTTCGTTGTATTTTTAAAACTGGAGTGGTATGTAATAACTTAAGGAGAACTTAAGGAGAAGTTTTCAACGGAAACACGAAAATGTCAGTGTTGTTTGAAGTAATTAGTCTAAAATGAATAAGCAATGGAGAAAAAAATGTATAACTGCCATTTTACTTAGGTGCATTTATAACTTTAACAATAATAAAACGAATATCATCTAGGACACAAATACCTGATTCTAAGGATAAGATACCTTGCGGTTTTGCGTTTATGTAGAAAGAGATATCCATCTTGCCAAGATTGACCAGCGAGTTGGTGACGGCTGGCAGCGTCTTAAAGAATTTGGTGTCCCGGCCCCGGGCCACCGCCAGCGATGCGCACACGAGCAGGAGCAAGCGATACATTGTCACCTATTGCTCATGTTTAGGATGATTATTGAATAGTATAGTATATGAGAAATTTTGAAAGAATAGAAAAAATTTGATCACGAGGCAGGATTCGAACCTGCGTTTCTTGCCTAACCGTAGCAACGCCTAGCCTCTCGGCCACCCGTGATCCTGAGATTTTTGAAAAATTTTGAAAGAATAGAAAAAAATTTTTCTATTCTTTCAAAATTTCTCATTTATAAAGCATTTCAATGCTATAAAACTAAAAAAAATAAATTTAACAAAGGCCGCGTTCCATCGATACAATATTGTAATCATTGAAATAATGTTTCGTATTGGTTGTGATGGTTCTTAATCATCTCAATAGATGGCGTGGGGTGTCCCTTAGGCACATGAAACCGAAAGAATAGAAGAAATTCGATTACTGTGGCAGGATCACGGGTGGCCGAGAGGCTAGGCGTTGCTACGGTTAGGCAAGAAACGCAGGTTCGAATCCTGCCTCGTGATCAAATTTTTTCTATTCTTTCAAAATTTCTCATTTATAAAGCATTTCAATGCTATAAAACTAAAAAATTAAATTTAGTATAGTATATGTCAATGGAAAATGGTGAAATTAGGCTGGTTATTATTATATGTATTACCTTAAAGTTATTGGTATTTCATATTAAAATTTGT
Source organism: Zerene cesonia (assembly GCF_012273895.1). Classification (NCBI taxonomy): domain Eukaryota; kingdom Metazoa; phylum Arthropoda; class Insecta; order Lepidoptera; family Pieridae; genus Zerene; species Zerene cesonia. Next base: position 9,677,105 of record NC_052116.1, on the reverse strand, counting down.
ATAATTTATAAAAAAAATATACATAACTTTGAAATTCGACAATGTTATTTCAATTCAAGTCTACGTAAAAAAAAAACATTAAAAATTATCTAATTTAACAGTAAGCACTGAATTAGGGTTTAATTAAAGCGATAAACATTATCGAAATTGATTCTTATAACAATTGAAAAGCCATTTTCATTGCAAACGCAAATAAAGCGAAACTTCGACCACAATTAGTGTTCAGAAATAGAAATTTCCAACAATTATTTTAAGGAGCTAACAGTTCCTTTCAATAGGGCGGCGTTAACGAAAAAAACTTTATAATACCGTTCTCCAGGAGTTCGGAATTTGTAGAATTCTGCGACGAGACCAGAACGAATAACGATTCGTTTGAAATTCAGGGCAAATCGAATTCCGTCGATTTCGCAACATCGATTTGATCGTTTATTGGATTCGGGTTTTATGGACGTGCTTGCGTAATCATTTTCATTTAATTGTGTTGTTTACTTGTTATTGCACAATTTTAAAATGCTCGACGACGCGGAGTAACTCCACGTGCTGCGTATAATGTATTAAATCTTCATAGAGCTCATTATCTCATTAGTACCGAATGGTACATCGGCACATGAGATATTTAGAACGACTAACACAAATTTGATGAAGGCAGAACAAAAATAATAACATCAAGTTTTTTAATTGTATACAATTAGTTTTTTATATATTTATTTTTTGTGTTTATTTTACCGTTTGACAGACATTACAGTTACTACGCAGGCCAAAGCATAATCTTAAATAAATTACAATAATTTCATTTATCCATTTGAGCCTGTTAAGTTTAAGTGGATGCACGTGACCTATCCATTTGAATAAAATTGAAATATACGTAACATACTATTTAAAATCTGTGACTGTAGATACCTACTGAAAATGTATCATAATTCTGTTAAATTCATTCACCCGAAATTACATTTTTATTGCAGACACATTGAACAATTAATCTATCAGTTACAAGCTTTTATATATTTTTATGTGCTATTATATGCTTCCTATTCCTCGTCTAAAAACGATGAAAGATGAAGGGATGTTTTCTAAGAACGTGTAAATAATGCAGTAATTTGTAGACTTACAGAAAATGAAATATGATGTTGAGATGATAGATCCTTGAACGGTCTACAGACCACCCAATTCCAACAATTCTAGTGCGCGAGCCAATAAAACATTTGTGATTTGAAAGATTATTTATATTTTAAATGAAGTCTTAACACAAAACATTCCAAATTACTTAACAAAACAAAGTGGTCAACGTGGTGGAAACGTCAGGGAATGGATTTAATCAATCGTTAGTCAACATAATATCCAATATATAATATGCTATCCAATATCAGAATCATTTTTGTTGTTCAAATATATGACTTTGTGTGGACAAGTTACTGTAGCGAGTCCAGAGGTCCCAAGTGACTCTTGTAGACCTTTACCAAATTGCCAATTATAAAAAAAAACCTTTATAAAAATTTCAGCATTATTTCTCCTTTTCAACTACACCGTCGAAACGACGACTTTAAAGCATTTTATTCAAAATTAAGCTTTATATCTTTAATTTATTGTCCTCTTATACTGAAATAACAGCTAATAATAGAATGTTAGAGCGTCTGCGGATAACAGAGACTAAAACTAATTTATTCCTTTACAGTGCGTTTCCATCAGCGAAAGTAATAAAATGCATTTAAATTGTATTTATTTATAAACATCAATTTGCGCGCGTCGTAAAGCGCAGCGCGTCCACTCGCCGCGTGCAGCCCGCTCATGGAGACCGCCTTCCTGCTCGCTATTCTGGTAGGTTACGGCCGCCATAACTCATTTGTGCCGCTCTTGTGATTTCCACTCGCCTTGCGTTGGGTCCAAATATCGGTAATCATAGTTTTACTGTTCATACTTATTCTCCAAATTCCTCCAATACGATTTACCATTTAAAAGGTTCATATCTGAAATAAAGATTGTAGATATTAAGCGTCTACTTCTTGCCATATTCTTTTCTATCTCGTGACAGAAGTAATATTGTTCAATTCAATTCAATTCTATTTTATGAATGGCAGTGCTGTGTTGCCACAATTTTGCCAATGTCACGTTGTGGATAGTTTTACATCTGAGATTTATAAGAGGCTCAAAAATATCCGTCAAGCGCAGATATCTACAACACAAAAATGAAACACAGTAATATTGTTTTTGAGTGTCTTAAAATATTCGATTTTGGATAACGTCAAATTTGACGTAACTTGACATACGACAAGTTGCTACAGTTTATTTTTCCTGAGCTTTTGGCGACACAATTTGGTGACACAATTATTACGTCAGATCAGAGAAAAATTTTGATAAAATTTGCGCTTCACGTCATATCAATTCAAATGTGTGGTGTATTTTGTATGAAAATCGTTAAATTAATTCTGTGACAAATGTTTACCATGCTGGTTAAACTCTGATTTTGTGAAACCGTTAACGACAGCTCTACATCATGATTTGGTATAAATAAGACAGTGGTAAACATGTCAAGTCGCCGCATTGCTGTTTTTTGAGCGTATTTTAAATAAATATTTTCAGCATTAACATCAATACTCTAAGAAAGAAAATTGCTGTTTCTTAGAAACATTTATCTGACTGTCGCCAAAATTGCTATGTCCCAGCAAGTTGTATGTTGACAAGAATGTAATTGGTGTTTATTGTATCCTCTCGGTCAACACGCCGAAGGTAGCAGCTCCAAAGTGCTGTGACGCAGACACTCGTTTTAAATGTAAATCAGTGGAGCTGTTGTGTTTCAGAACTTTGCGCCAAATATTGTCTTAAGATAAACTTAGACTAATAATATTATAATTTGGGGTCGAGACACAACGCGCTGTGTTCGTCGTATGAGATGATAATGGAATCGTGTACTTAGTTTGCTAATTTTGGAAATTGTCAAGTTACTTATTAGTTTAGTGACTTTATAGAATCAACTCTTTCATTTTAAATTTGCGTTGGTTGGATAGGTTGAATAAGAACTATCCTACATTTTATTAAATTTCGTAACTTAATTTCAAACTTTTTTTGTAATAATATAATAAATAATAAATATTCGAAGGGGCTATCGTGGAGCATATTTGGTGAGCATGTGACCATCGCGGCTTCCTCCACGAAGCCAGCTCTAGATCCCAAACGAAGAAATGACATCGTTGACGAAGCCTTCCTAGAGCAAAAGGACATTCTTCTAGAAATGGTATAATTGCTTTAAAAGGAATCGTTTCTAACATTTAGTTTGCTATAAATAATGAGCTGAGGACAATTTCGTGACTCTTTCTCGTTATACATTATCTTTGCTGTCTAGATTTGAAGGCAACTTTTTCTATCAATATGCGAAATATCAATTTTCGAAAGTTCGCTTGCTCACGAAACAGTTTGTTGCACCATAAACCTCTTGTTTTATTATTTACGACATTTTGGTTTATGATTTGAATAGTAATGTTTCTACAGCTAGAAGCTAAGCTAAAAGAAGTGCGCGACAAGAGAAAACGTAAACAAGATACTTCTTCCCCCGATGCTATCAAATGCGAGAGTCTTCCAAAAAACATGGACTTGAAACTGAAGGCACAGGGCGTAAGTGCTGTTGGGGATTCGGAAGCTTTTCTTAAATTCGGTGAAAATGGTAAAGACAATTTATTGTTCATACAATAGACTCGTGACCATAACCATATATTATATATTTACGAATACTAAGGTCTCGTTATTCAATACGTAAGTATTCCAAGTACAATACAACTGCCTCTGTATTTGAATAGAATGCTTAAATAAACCGAACGAACCGCTTGCGAAAGTGCACGTCAATTGGCCATTTAGAATCTAGAATTACCTAGTGCATACCTAGTATCGAAAACGTGACATTAATAGTTTCTATTTTGGCGCAGCAGTGCCAGCCTGTTGGGTGTAATATATGGAGTGAGTGCGGTTTGGATCAGCGACAAGTTGGGACGTTGGAGGTCACGGCAGTAATTGCGTTGCGGTCGATTTCTCATCTGATTAATCTTTACCTATATCACGCGCTCGCACAATACATGTGGCAATAAGACGATTATGGCGGCACCTAAATCCGATTATAATTATTATTTCGGTTATGAGTCTTCTGACTTCAATATAACTATTATGGTGTTAATGTAATAACTAATAATAGTCTATAAAATACAGAATATATTGAAGTTAATCCAGAAATGTAATGAGAAACATCATCCAGTATTTTTAATTATGTAGGTAAAAGTAGTATTTAAAAACCTAATTAAAACACATTCCAGGAAACAGTTCGTTGGTGCTGGACTCCACAGGAATTTCTAACGTAGGGCGCGCCCACGTGGAACTTGGCGTCGGAGACGGGGCTGTGCATATTCCGGGACTTAATTATCTATTTTCGGGTAAAATTATACGCAGCATATTTCATAAATTCTTGTATGCGATAAATTAAGAACTGGTGAGCTAAATTTGCCTCATAAACTTTTATGCGATCTTTATCTAACGAAGTAAATAATAAGCTTTGGGTATAATTAAATTTTTAACAGAATGAGCCGGAAATGTGTCGGATTCTGTTGGCAATAATGACATTTGCGCGATTGGATGGATCATTTTATTGATATTATAAATAATATCAAAGTTTAAAGACCTGTAATCTACAATATCAATTATTGCGAGTATATATACTTACAACATTACACAAAGTACATTAGAATACCTGTGCACATTAATTCAGGTTCATTCAGTATGCGCTTGGCAGGCTCGGTGACAACGAAACGCCGCTACGGGCTATTTTGTTATAAATGAATTTGCTGTTTCAACTTGAATTTAGAATTGATTCAATACTCTCACAGGTGCTGTCGTTAGAAGTATTTGCGAGAAACAAAATAAAAGTGACAACAGAAACGAAATGCAAAATAAACTATCAGAAAGCGTAGATGACGACGGCGAGTCTCGAAGACATGGCGTCACTAACGTGACTGACGCTAAGCTAGTTAAGAGTAAAGCGACCAAAGCACCAAGCAAGGCAACGAGTAAGGTCACGACTGAGAAAACCTTAAAGACAACGACCACTACAGAAGACACAACTGTTGAAAATACAAGCCCCATAGAGAGAGACCCTGAATAACTTGCCGGTTAACGCATCGTATAAGAAATGTGTTCTATTCTAACAATAAATATATTATTACAATATATACATGAATTTTTATGTTAACGTGTTTTATTATAAGGTAGTCTAATATAAACAAACTATTATTTCTTTACATTGTCTAAGTTATACGATATCTTAGTCAAAAGATTGCCCAGGAAAAACTAAAGTCTACCAGGGAGAAAAATAATAAATATTTTGTGGTTCATTCGTGTTCAAACTTTAGGGATAACGAACGATGTGCGAAAACAGACTCTTACAGATGATCAATTCCGATACATTTTGTTCGTAATGGTTTATTTCTATAGCAGGTATACTTAATTATTTTACTAATACAGGCTTTAGTTTCTACCAATATAATTGTACGAATTTAACAGCTTTAATAAAGACTTTATTAATGTTTAGCTAAGCTAGATTAATCGATTTCAATTTTGTCAATCCAACTTCGCCCATGATACATAAAATAACCTATAGCACTATGGGATCATGTCATGCAACATGGATGACGTCCAACATTGACGGATTTCCGAAATCGGTCTATAAATTTCTGAGATTAGTATAAAATAAATTAGAAATGCGAAAGTTTGTAGGGTTGTGTGTGTGTTTTTTGCTCTTTCACCCAAAAACTACTGAACCGATTGCAATGAAATTTGGTACGTAGACAGCTGAACAACTGGAAAAGCATATAGGCAATATTACAGATAACATTATTTATAGTAACGTTAACGTTATTATAAGTATAGGGAATATTATGTTGTAGCAAGCAACATACGCAATTTGTGACACAATAACAAGTTACAGGATGCAGTAACTGCCATAGATTCGTTACTTTTAAGTAAATCAATTGCAGCAGTTTTATATTTAGCATTGATATTTTGTTTCCGCAAATTCCCCCGTCGGCAATAGATCCACAACAGTAGCCTCGTAAGTATTAAACTGGCCAATGATAAACGCATTTCTTATTATTTATCAAAGCTCACATACAAGAAATAGAACACAAGATCATAAGTTATTTAAATTTTTAGTTAAACCCAGCAATAGCCCTACACTTCACTCGCTTGGTGACAATTCTGTTATATCAAGAGTTTATTTTGTTTTTCTGATGAGGATCACCAGAATTAAATAATTAAAGAAATATGCTTTTTAGGTCTTTTTTACCATTATCATTATTTTTAAATCAGCGTCAGTACTCAGTGTATAGAGATCACGATACCTACAATTCGTTGTATAAATGTTTCTTGAATCAAGTTAAAATATATCAGCGTAGGTACATGGACAATAGTGTAATACAGTTACTACCTCTCAAGGTCGTGTAAACGAGTAATGCAATATTCGTTTACACAATGTGTACTATAGTAATCTGTTATTTTCTATAATTTCAAGTAGATGCCGATAACCGATCAGTAACTCCAGTGTTATTGTGCAGTGCGGCGGCAGCGGCGGCGGCGGCGGCGGAGGCGCTGGGCGGGAGGCGCGCGCCGCCGCCCCTGCTGCGCTCGCGCACGCTGCCCGCCATCGTCGCGCCCATCTCCATCCTGCACGCGCAGATAGACCCACGACATGCAGGTTTGTGATAAAAATTTATTGATTGTCATGTATATGTGAAGGAAAAAAGGTGCAATTCATTCAAAGAAAAAAGAAGGATTGGATGTAGTCGGGAAATCTTTTAAACGTTTATCGTTCCAGCAAATTCCCCGCTTAATTCGCGCGATAAAAAAAAATATATCATTTTTGTACGACTGAATTTTTTATATGATCTACAGCTGGTGTGATATATCACGTCTGATGTCACTGACAATAAACTCTATTATTTCGTTATATATATTAGTGAAATACCTAATGTTGATAAGTATAATTTTTGCTCATTTAAAAAAATATGTATATAATGCAGGCACACGAGTAGATACGAAACGAAACGTGAAGGACTTCTTATCAGGACATAGTTAAAAACACCAACTGTAAATAGGATGCGACGTGTCGTGCTAAAGGGGCATTATTTAACCATTCCCACTTAGTGCGGCTCGCGCTCGCACGCGACGTCTGCCTTGCTATGTACCTTCGAACTTACATTATATACTTTACAATTATTATGTACTTACTATACAAAATATATTATGTAATGTTATTGTACGTGATAAACAGTGGCCGTATGATATCGAATATCACAGTGTGACGCACCTCTCTTGTTTACATACAACAGAGATTCATTAGTATTGACAGATGCAATCTATGTATTTTGCATATGTACATCGATCATAGCTTGTATTTCATGCCAGGCTTTATATAACAATCATTATTGATAAGCGTCAACGGATGGAATTTGTCAGACTCATATTTAAACGGCGCACTAGTACCTATAGATATTATTCGTACTGTACGGTAAGTAATTTAGAAATTACAACACGAATTGCGCAAAAATTTTATCGAAAATTAGTGGTGCTCATTCACCTAAATCATATCGAATTATGAATCCATTCGATTAAACAATTTGATGACTAAATAGGACATCCTTTGCATCGACTATGAATGTATTTATAATAGTAGCGAGTACAGTATGTCGTGTATGGCTGATATATGAATAGACCTACTTTTTTATAATAAAATATAATAGTTTAAAAAAACTAAAGAACACGCTTTGACAAAAATCATATTTTGCAAATTGAAAACTGGAACAATTTTATCAAATTAGTGTATTGTCATCGGTCCCCAATAAATCTACAAAGTTTGAACGAAATCTGGCCGTTTAAAGTGGGTCAAAATCGCGCCCAAAGAAGTCGGTTACAAACAAACATACAGGTGAAGCTAATAAAAAGCGTGTAAAAAAAGAGTAAAATACTTTTTATTTAAGAAAAACTCTTTTACTTTTATCGTTGGGTGTTACAATTGTTAAGTATCAAGCGACGTATACTTATTGCAATGAAACTTCGTTTTAACCAAAAAATCAATAAGTTGAAAGTAGTATAGTGGCCGCAGACGTGTAGGTTGTGGCGGCGTGGAGCGGCGTGGAGCGGCGTGGAGCGGCGTGGAGCGGCGTCAGGTGGCGTTAGGTGGCGTGAGGCTGCGTGAGGCGGCGCGCCGCGCCGGGCCGGCGCCCGCAGCTACGCAATAGCTTGATTAACATAATTACGCCGCTTCTGCACTTTCATTACCACTTCCAAGTTATGGCAGAACATAACAGACCTCATTGCTGCATTTATTGTCCTTCAAGTACGACTGTGCGGCAATTAATATTGTAATGCTTCTGACGGACTGTTTTTCATTTGTTTTTCACGAAGCAAATGTTTGTTTTTGAGGTTTGACGTACAATTATAATATCTTGATTTCGATAAAGGCATAACGTACCTATGCAACTGGTTATATAAAATAGCACCATAACTATTTATTAGTATATTATATTAATCGCTTTATCAAAATTCGATTAATGAAACGGGTTTAGTTAATACTAAATGATCGCTATCCTGTTGGGCGTTCAGATTTATAAACGTTTAAAGATTAAATAAAAATTTGTAAAACATTTGACCTCGATATATTCTGTCGGCATCTTGAATTTGAAAGTTTTAAATATCTTACTACTTATACCCATTCATTTAATACACACACTAAACTGCCTTATTGACTGATTTTCATCAAACATAGCTTAGAATTACCGCAAAGAAATGGCTTTCAAATCAAGAAAACCACATAGAAATCGATCCATACGTTTGGGAGCTACGATGTCACACACAGACACACACACACAAACACACGTCGACGACTTCGTCGGGGGCTAAAAATAGCAGCGTACAGAACTGTAACATAGTTTAGAACGCCTTGGGCCAACTGTTGAAATATCACTACATATGTCCAAATGCATGCAATGTTTAACGAGATGAAAATTACCCAAAGCATAGGCAAGTTTCTGCAAGTGAGCGGAGTGGAATAAAATTAAATTCTAGAACATAGTCGTTATGAAGATAAACTTAAACAAGTATTAATTAGGCGAGGAGTGAATAATGGCACTTCACAACTGCCGCTGTTTCGTTTCGTACACTTTATTCTAATTTATTTAAATTGAACATTTGCATTTGCATGCTTCAACCCACCTTAAGTGATATTAGATTGTAAGTTTTAGAACGCCAGTTATCTCTACATTAGGCGGAGAAATTTGGGAACTGTTAAACTAAATCTCTATCTAAATCTCTATCTGATAATAATAAGTTTGAAACTAGAATGACAGAATGAACTCTCTTTTTCTTGCGAGCTCTACCAAAATTCAAAGCCGATATGAAAATTAACTAGAAAATTAAGTAACATACGGCAATGCGGCAGGAAAACCGGCGTCATATCATGAGTGATGTGCCGTGCGATAATCTGAATCAGCCCCTCCCCCTTCCTCCACCCCCCACCTCGCCAGCGATTAGCACGTCCGTCGGCTTTAAAGTGTTTAAACTTATCGCCGGAGGCATCGTAGAAACTCAAGTGGGCTTTGTTCAAATTTCAATGAAACTTTCTGTAAGTTTCGAGTGCGGCTGTCTGTTATTTTTTTCGTGTTAGTTTGATGTTGTTATGTAACTAATTGTTTAATACCTAAGATCGGTAAAAAATCTTAATTTTTATGTTCTCAATATTTTTCAACTAAGTACATTTTATTGTTTATGTCTATTTATTATCAGTTATACACATTTGGTATTATCTTACTTACGAGGTGTTTAAAAATAATAACAATAATTTTTCAAAACCAACATTGTTTTTTTTTCTGTTCAACATTGACAGACAATTGTTACAGTACAATAAAACATCTTATACAATACAATATACAATAAAGCCAATATGAAATTATTGTTGTATAAATGTAATTACCATGTATAGTTGCGTTACAGTCGAGTAATTATTAAGAGGAAAAGTTCAGTTCACATGTAATTAATTAATGTCCGAAAGGGTCCAATAATGAATATAATTAAGTCAGAAGCAGCTGTTAGCTAATTACTGGAATGCGAAATTAGAATCCTCCGCCGCGCTCGCATAACTTCATTCGAGGTTAATGCATGAATTTACATGAAATCATTATAATAATGCTCAATTTGTATTTATATATATAGTCTTGAATCTAATCTTGGGGGTGAGGTCAGTATAAAATTAAACGCATCTAGGTACATTGGAGAGTGACATCAAGTATGGCTTATAGTTATATTATACCCGGTTAACATGTAAAAAAAACTTTGCGGATTTGAGAAGGTTGATCATCGTATCAGATATTTATGATGTTCGCGACGTTCGCGACTTCTACTTTCATTAAAAGGATGAGGGACATGACATTTTTAAATATTTGTGAAGGTTTTAACACCAATAGGAGCTACAATTCAATTGAAGGTTAAAAGCATACATCCGCAACTTGTTGTCGCGTTGTTGACGCATCTGAAAGTTCATCATCCGGCAACATTAACAGAGACATCTATCACATATCGAAAGCCGACACTAAGCAAAACTCGTGGCGAGCGGTGGGCGGCGCTGGCAGCGCGCCAACTGTCCCCGCGAGACCCTCAGACCTCTGCCACTTGCCTTGGGCCTCTGGGCATGGATAATGTTCATCATCACCAGCTTTTTAATGTAATGTTATTTTAGTGTCTTTAGCGATAAAAAGTGTCATTACTATAAATAGTTGGGCGCTATACAACAGATTACTGCAACGTTGCTACGTTAAGTGTGTACTTTTATCGTTATAAATTTGATAGTTTATGTTTAGAGAGCATTAAAATAGTCTTATTTTTCTGGATACTACATAGAGACTACATTTACGTATGAATTTGTAATATGATAATTTTATAAAAATGTCGTCACCTAGAAAACTTTTGTTTGTTATGATTCTGTACCTGAACAATCCTGTTTAGTCCATAATATTTTATTTTGGACTAAACATTATTGTTCAGGTAGAAGCATTTGCTTAGCCCGTAGAGACAATGTAACATTCCATTAGCCGCAAGTAAAGCTATCCTTTGTTGTAGCGAATTGTTTGTGTGGATAAACATTTGCTGATAAACACTGGAGCGCTTCGCGTGCGCTGGATAACTTCATTATTTTTTCTATTTAATTATTTTTCTCAATGAAATCGTTTTATAATAATTTGTGTGCGTATTCATGTATTTAAAAAAGTACGTGAATGAATCACTGGAGTAAATAACAAATAATTATAATGTGTGTGACATTCATTTGAGACACTCATATTCGAACGTTGAAGGAAAACATCGAAGGGAAACTTGCAAGTCCATAAATCAAAAGTTGGAACATATGTGCATTCTGCCCTGATGAATGGGCCCACGAACATTTCGTGAGGCGTAAGGTCGTTTGCAGACCTTACGCTTCTACAAATGGATTGCCGACTTCGAATTGAAAAGGGATTAAGAAAGGATTGACGAGAGAAATAAAGGAAAGGAATGGGAAGGGTAAGGAAAAGGATATGGGTCTCCGGTCTTCTGTGGGGGTGTGGTATTTCCCCGGTGCGAGTTGGCCCAATTCGTACCGAAGCGTGCTCGACTACCACAATTAAAATAAATTATGAAATTAACTGAGAAGAAGCCAAGAATGGTGTAGAAGTTTGTGGAATAAGAGGTTTGCAGAATTATGCTGCAACCATACAAAGTATAAGTATAGTTACCTATAAAGCTAACATGCATTTTTTCATTTCGTACAAACATTTTTGAAAAGATATACATTTATTGTTTTAATCATTACGACTGACCATATGAATAAGCAGAAACCGTCTCACATTATAATATCAAATCATAATTAAATTAGAACAGGTCACTTATGAATTATATAATATTGTCTGTGTAATATCTAACGTTAAAAATCAATATTGTACTCTCTGGTACCACGGAAGCTTATTGTAGATAATTAGTTACAGTAAGGAGAAGCTCGCAACAATGGCGCAGCACAATGCGACGGACGCAAAGAGCTTTCTGATTCTTTTTCACAATTCCTTTACCGCACGCTGCCTGAAACATACAGTTCAATTATAGTTGAGCGAATAGTTCAGAACATTCAATAAAATTATCGTAGGTTATACACGATAGTAAAAAGGAAGGAAATCACAAAATGTATTTATATGTAAACATCATTAACGCTTTAGTTATTTATCAACAAATAATATACTGCATAAACAACTGGATAGACATACATAGACAATTGTATCTAATCTCCTACTAGCCAACCTATTTATTTCCAACACAAACAGGGTACGGACTACGGAGTACAAAGCAGAGAATATGTTAAAATTAACCAATTTGTCTATGTAATGAGAGGCTCTGCTAAAACATTTAAATATAGTAATATTGTACAAAGATTTCTGTATTTAGTTTCTGACCGGGTCTAAGTAGACTTAGAGCCCTTTAACGTTAACCTTGATAATATATTAAAAGTTGCCTTTTCAATGAATTACTTTTACTATTGGAAACTAAAAAATTGTGATATTTAATGTCTAAATTTATCTTCCGACGTACGTACAAAAATTACCTCATGTCGCTAGAGAATCTTCCCTCATAAGTAGCACTGCGTCTTTGCTTCCCACTTATTATTTATGTAGTATTTATTTATGCAATTTTTTCTCACTATTATTTACTATCGTAGCCTTTTCATGTTGAATCATATTTATTTTATGGACCAATATTGTTTTATAAAGTAATTTTCCATGTCTTTGTGTTAATTGACTTCTCTTCTTATATAACCGTGTACCTTCCGGGTTCTTGCAGTATCAACAGTCATGGGTCAACTGACTCATGGCATTTGAAGCTGAGCCTGGGCCATTTCACAGCCACAGCACACATCAGCAGCGTAAATGTTCATATATTTTTCTCAATAAGTTGTTGTGTCTGAGTTTATGTTTTTCTTCTTTGTTAGTTGTTGTGTGTGTTCTTGCCTGTAAATCAAGTTTGTCTTTATTAAATGTCTTTTTATTTAATAGTGTATTGAACAACCAGAGAAAAATTGTAAAATAAAAAGTTTATATGAAACATACGCTACGTTGCCAAGTTGAAATAATTAGATAACATTAGGAGCTAATGCAGCGAAGTTAATTTTAACACGGAGTTGAGAGGCCTGTTTCGTAAATTTATGCTGTTTGGGTGACAGCACTCTCTCTCCTCACCTCCTCTCCCCGCATCCCCCGCATCCCGCGCGGAGGGTCAAGAGTTGAGATTTACGAATTATTCTGAAATTAGATTCGTTATGCTAACTCAAATTTATTGTGTTTATCTTGTTCCTTTGTTGCGATAAAGCGAATTACGCCTGGTGTAAATTAAGACATGTTTCTCTATAAGTTCAGCAGTCCAAGATAAATCGGTCCTGGTAAGCCACCATTGTATTCATGAGGCCGCAACGATTATCTCTATGGCCTTCTAGGAAGATTTCTACCAGGACTGAAGATCTTGCGACCGAGAAGAAAGTGAAATAAATTACTCAATAAGTTTGGCTAGTTCTGTTATGACTGTCTCGACGCAAAAAGATGTGGTTTAAAATATAAATTAATTTATTGAGATGGGTATCAAGACAAAGTTTTCATCAAAAATCTGCATAAACACAAACTTATACAATGAAAATTGGTACGTACATATATACGCTGACTTACATCAAAACAATAGACATTTTTGCCCATTCCAATTTTGTTTTGGATCAAGTCTTCAATATAGCTTATTTTATCCACACGAACGTATATTCCATTGCTGAGCGTATCTCAATAGAATTTTAGAATGAAGAAGTAACAAGAAAATGTGATTATAAGAAACACGTTTAGTCAATTCAAAGAAAACGCGAGCAAACGACCGTGCTGTTTACACACTCACTTCGTCGGAAAGAATTGTATTTGCATTTATATTGTGAACACAAACAAGCAAACAATTCGCAACAAAAGGATCATCAATACGATTTAAGCAAGTTTCGAACTCTTTTCTAGTCTCGAATGCATTCACACAGTCATCGACTGTATTGTTTTGCATGTCAGATTTAGAATCTAAAAGGACTCGGATTTATTTTATTTTTAAAAAGGTATTTTCCATTTCAATTTAATCACCTTCATTTTACTCGCTGCAAAGTCATAGTCGCAACTCCTTCGGGGATCTAATGTCGCCTTATCTAGGCAGACGGTAAGCGCAGCTGGCTAGCTACATTGTTATAAAACGAAAAAGTAGTGAAAAAAGCTGAAATACTTCGCCACGTTGACGTATTCTTAACTTTGCATGGCGACCGTAACAGCTTCCCAGGCCTCTCTCAAAGTACCTCACATTTGGGGACTCAATTCAGCTTTTCGTAATAAAATAATCCTTTTCCGAAGAAACTTTTCTTTCAATCGATTCCAATGAAGTTGAATTATTTCGTCTGTATTCGTGAATTATTTATTTTAGTTAGTATATGCTTCAATTTGGTACTTTACGAAAATCTGTAAAAGAAACTGTACTCCTGTACTTCCAAATAACTTTATATTATATATTACTTCCCTTATATTTGTGTGCTTACATGTAATCGACTCCTTTAGATTTGATTTTAACCGACTTTAAACGGACTTTGTACACTTATCAAGGATCGGTACCAACACTATAATTTCACGAATTTATCTGATGATCCTGATTAGGATCGCCAAGATTTTTTTTTTTTATGTTACAGTCGGCAATGGAGCTGGTGGGACGCCTGATGGTAAGCGCTACCACCGCCCATGAACATTTGTAGAGGCATAAGGTCCTTTGCAGACCTTACGCCATTAAATGGATTGCCGACTTTTTGGGAAGGGATTAAGAAAGGATTGGCGATAGGAATAAAGGAAAGGACTGGGAAGGGTAAGGATAAGGATATGGGCCTCCGGAAAAAGATTAAATAACTTCCTGAGAAATTTTGAAAGAATAGAAAAAATTTGATCACGAGGCAGGATTCGAACCTGCGTATCTTGCCTAACCGTAGCAACGCCTAGCCTCTCGGCCACCCGTGATCCTGCCACAGTAATCAAATTTCTTCTACTCTTTCGGTTTCATGTGCCTAAGGGGCACCCCACGCCATCTATTGAGATGATTAAGAACCATCACAACCAATACGAAACATTATTTCAATGATTACAATATTGTATCGATGGAACGCGGCCTTTGTTAAATTTAATTTTTAGTTTTATAGCATTGAATTGATTTCTCATTTATAAAGCATTTCAATGCTATAAAACTAAAAATTAAATTAAATAACTTCCTTGCGTATACTCTGTATAAAAGCAAATGAGACGAATTAAATCATTCTATTCTAGAGAACAGAATGAATTTGATCGTGAGGCCAACGGAGCTAAACTGGCACACAATATATAAATAAAAAAAACATTGTAGGGGCATTTGTTCTGGAGCATTTTAGGTAGCTTATTCATAATTAATAAATAAAATACTTTCACATGTTAAATGTTTTCACAGATCCATTTAACGTCAGAAAATAAAAAATGTTTTGCGCGCTCTACGAGCAGCTTTGCTAATCGTGATTGTGTTGATGTTGAACCGTGATACTATCAGCAAAGCAATCGGTCCATTAGCAGTCAGCCGCGCGGCACATCGGCTTGATGAAGCAGTAGTCCGCAAGGCGTGGGCCGTGGGGTATACTGCTTCACTCGCTTGACTCGGTATGGGAATCAAAGGGCTTTATGCTGTACTTGACCAAAATATAGCTATATATAGTTCCGAAATAATTATCAGATCATTATGTACCTGAAGAAATAATTATGTCTAACGTCTTTTAATCTTTTTATTAAATATAAAAAATATACATCTATTTAAAATTTCTAGATACGCCACATTACAATTGTACTTAATTAAGTAAACTTTGCTTATTTTAAGACTAGATTTTTATCTAGTCTTAAAATAAGCATAGTTTACTTTTAAGAACTACTGTTAAAATGGGACATTTGATATACTTGTTTATAACGAAATACATGAACGGGGTGAAATTATGACACAATAACTAAAACCGTTTCGCTAAGTATATTTTTAATTTTTTTTTTTTTTAAGTTATCGGATTATCTTTTTCTTTGTAAAGTTTTATAATCGGTGGTTATACACAGGGCTGAATAAAGAGATAAGCGCAAAAAGCTATCAATGCCTTTATTTCTTCTACATTAAACTTCAAAAAACAAACTCTCAACTTGTGCATCTCTGAGGTATAAATCTTCGCAAGAGAGACAGCGGCGCAAACAGACTCAGCAACGAAACAAACAAACTAATTTGATTTACGCTGCTTTTAATATTAATATGAACGTACGGATCATATTTTTGTTTATTAAGATTTAAGTATGATGTATAGGGACCGTGATTTAAGTTAACAATTGTATTATTTATATTAAACCACAAATTGATTTTTGAAGCGGTAACTCATTGGTGTGTAGGTACTGTGAAATATGACGATTCCAAAGCGCTTTATAAATTAAAGCCAAATATTAAAAGCACTAATAGACAATTAAATAAATAGATTCTTAAATATTCCCTAGTGACTTAAAGATGGTTACTTAAAAAGACATGTATTAAACTAAAAACATGTATTAAACTAAAACTTCAAAAACTCCAAGATTCTACTCAATACAAACAACATCAAGTCTAATCGCTTTACACAGCTGTATCCTACTACTGGGGCCGGCCTACTAATTAATGCTACACTTAACAGAATATCCCAATATGATATGGTTGCAGCGGACTGCGCATGCATCAATGAGACTCCAGCGAGCGAAGCGGCGATATAACAAGCTCTCCAATCTCTAGCCGTACGCCAGCAAATTCATTGTTATCATTCCGACTCCCTGAGCTGCGTAGAATTTGCTTTTAATTTGAATTCGGAAACAAGTTGTGACAGGTTTGAAAATTGTCAGTTGTTTGTAGGATATTTTTGTTGTAAATTTATTAAATATCACGTTTTTCCAGTATAAAAATTTGAATAAAATAATATTTCTCATTCTTCTCTCCTCAATCTTTAAAAATATCTTTATGTCAGCTAGTAGCACAACTAGCGGAGGTCGTAAGTTGACGCTGCCACAGATATTATACACTGTGTAGAAACTTCGTCTACCTCTATCATACTTTATTTTTGCTGCTAAAGCGCATACATATTGCAAAGTATAAATTATTCAAAATACATACTTTAATAACTCATCACAATATTTAAATTAATCTTCCATAAACTAAGCTCTGAATTCAATAAGCTTTAAATTTAAAAGAAAACAAAATGATCTTTTTATTCTCAATTTGATGTCAACCGGATTCTACCGGATCGTCGTCAAGAGACTATTTGAGCAAGCTTGGGTATGTCAATATCGAATCAATTCATGTCTACATAATTATCTTGTGCTCACATTCTCAATGCTATTTGATAAGCAAGACGTTGACGCTAAGATTGGGTTTATTGTCTAGACGTAGGATTTAGGAGAGCTCTCGTCAGTTGGTACACGTGGTCACATCGTCCTTAGTGACGTCACTCGCTTGAAGTGCAAGATACTTCGAGGAAAAGAATATTAAATAACTGTTACTATTATCGTAAAGGTTTTAAAAAGTTTAAAAACTGAACGTTATAAAACATCCACATTTTTATTTTTTATAAATTTAAGTTTATATAACCTGCTAGGTACCTTATTTTCAAGAAGAATTCAATTGAAAGCTCCGTGCAATTCTATTAACGTTACGAAAATACCTCTAATAGAAGTGATTTTAACGAAGACCTAAGGTGCTTTATATATAAAGGTTCGTATGTATAAACAGCTCGTTGATTTGTTGGACGACTCTCAAAGCTCATGCAGTTACTGCGACGACGTTAAAATTTGTTGAGAAAATCTTTACGAAATTTAATTTTCTTCAAAATTGATATTGATACTGGAATATGGAGATTTTGACTTTAATTGTCACTTTAAATCGAATTAGCATAATTGCAGCTATGAAAATTTGCTAAAATATGGAACTATTTTAACTACTCGTATATAAGTTCAATATTCTTTTATAAATAAAATATTGTTATATACGAGTGCGAAACTTCAGCCTAGAAGCCACGCGCAACAAAGCTCTTACAATTAGCACGATATGTAGTGCCAACTGCCAACAATGGATGCGAAATATTTTAATTTCAGATAACAATAAGCATTGTTGTGTTTTAATCGATGTATGAATATTGAAACTGCATATTGGAGTTTCTGGAGCCCGCAGTTTAAGTTTTGCTAAAGTACGCAAAATTAAATTTGAAATGCAAAAGTTGAGCTGTCATTTAGCGCGGCGGATATGCCGTATATCGCGTTGAGTCTTAAGCGATCTAACTCCCGAATCGCGCAACTAAACTGCTTTAACACACAATATAATATGTATAAATTACTGCTACAACTTTCTTACATCTTCCATTGGGAACTAACTGCCAGCGTGTCTGTTAGACTGCTCATAAATCGTCCCTTTTTGCTTGAGAATAACTCTAACCATACATCTTACGTAACTTTCATTACAATTAAAAGAAATAAATTTATTATTATGTATATTTAAGTGTTATTTAAATAGTTACAAGATTAAGATGTTCTATGTCAAATTAAGACGGATGTGGTGAAGTATAGTGATGAAGTTTTCTTTGTTTTCATTCTTGTTTCTGTTGAATCAAAATCGCTTTGATAGTCTAATTTATATGATCAAGTATTATTTTTTATTTTATACTTCTTCTATTGTGTGGTAATAAAAACAACATTCTAGTTGTAGTATTCCATTCTATTGAATAGTAATTTGCTAGTAAAGCCATGTTCACATATTTCTAATAGTTTAGTTCTAAGTAAACTTGTACGAAGATTATCGAATAAACTCAACCTGAAACCACCTTCAACTGGTATATTATGTTATATAATGAGTCTCCGTAAGTGGAGACACACGTGACACGTCGCAGTATAAAGTTAAGCAGAGAGTCCTTAGAGAAATCATAGTATACGTGCCTCCAGCTATACATAGCTCCTAACTCGTAGCTTCACATAGTTACAACGTGCCAGAGAGACTACCTACATCGTTCTGTGGTTTTGTTCAATTTGAACAAATTGTTTATTTACATACGCTTTTGTCGGTAGTCGGGAAGGTCGTCAAACCCGAAAGTGGATAAAGAAAATTGCTTTCATTACGCTTTTTCTAAGAAGACAATAATAATAAGGATTTTTATTATATAGTAATATTCGTCAGTAGGTATAAAATTATTAAAATTTCTTACATAACGTGACTATTAAAACTGGTTATGGGAATCTTATATGTACTGCAATTGCATAGAATTGTGTTAAATAATTACTGTTTTTATGATTCAAATGCGGTTTATATTGGATTTTCTCGTGGAAATGTTTTGCTGCGGTTAAAATTGGCGTATATCAATTTAACCTCTAATCATCACACAAAGATCTTCCCTTAAAATATCTCTGTTGCAACGTGAAAGAAAGAGAAACAAATAAATAAACAATAACACTTCCGCATCTATGATATTAGTTAGAATTCAGTCGGGAAAGATGATATAGTAAGAAAAATATAAATTTTATGAAACTAGCGTCCACTCAGAGCAAAATATCTGTACTTGCGATTGCGATCCGGTTTCTGAGGTTCTGAAATATACATTTGCATCCGGAGAGTCGTACAGGCAGACTATAAAATAAACTTTTACGTTTTTATTCTAAGAACTTTTATAAAAAGGAGAATAAAATATAAGAAAAAATAGTATGAATCCTACATTATGTATCCTTTTTGGTGACAATATTTTTATAAATTATTAAAACAGTTTTAAAGTAGGTGTGTATCTACTTTATAAGAATGGACTGCGAAATATCCATTAGTAGCTCTTATATCAAAACAGAAAATTCACGCGTAGTCTATAGCATCGTCCCTTCCTTCCATTTAGCACATATTATTTTAGCAGAAAGTGAAGAATCGCACGAAAACTCGCCGATAAAACGTTATTAACATTACAGTGGCGAGGTGTTGTTGGAGACGCCAAATATTTGTGGAAGGGTTGGAGCGAGAGGAATTTTTATTGCTCTCCTTTTATTGAAATTTACCGACGTCTCTATATGCGCACCTTTTCCAATACTAGACTTTTATTTCCGTAGAATTCGGTTTGTGCGACGGATGAATTTTATTTCCTAAAGCCGGAGCGCTCCCCGCCGTACCAACACGCCTAGTCACAAACAATACCTTCGCATTCTGATAATTTACCAAGTAAACCATCTGGTATTTCTGGTGTTTTAATAAATTTTTTTGGTGTAACAAAGCAGATTTCATATTTATTTTCGATTAAGCGAAAACCGCCTGCTTCTCAACAAAGTAATAGCTGCTTCTTATTCGTATTAGAATTTTCGATGATGATTTCGAACAAAAGAACAAATACTCAAATTTTAATATTTAAAAATATTAATTGAATACATTTAAAAGGTTAATTTTTTTATAATTCTGCTGGAGTTTACAGTTTCACTCGCATTGTATCTAGATAAAGAATGACGTATATTTACTAATCAGAATATAACGACTCTACAAATAACATATTTATCCATCTCTGTATCTAATTTCTTACATACTCCGTTATGTACTTTTGCATCAAAATATTATTATTCATCGTATCACAAAGTCACGCCTTTTTCGTCTGTTGATAAACGACCACAACCGTCCATGAACATAAGCTGAGGTAATGCTGTTAGGATAATCAGAATAAAAACAGATAGATGACGTACTTCACTAACAGGATAGGACGTCATCCTGCTGACCGTTTCTTCTAAGTACTAATGTACAAGAATAGTATTCTGTTATGAGTAGTATTAGTATAATGGTATATTTGTCAGCAGAGCTAACGCAGAGCCAGCTGCTGTGCCGCGGCGTGTCGCACAGGGCGAGCGGGCTGCGCGCGGCGGCGCCCCGCATCTCCTTCGCGAGGGAGGAGGAGGACGGGCGCCGCAAGAGCGCCTTCAGCCGCCTCGGCGCCTCGCCGCGCACCAGCCTCGCCGACGACCGTGATGGCTTCATACTCAGGTGCAATAGAATTACGGATTCTTCTACCCTCTAATGAAACATCTAGCTTCCAAATAAAAGTGAAAAGTAGATACGTGATGGCTTTATAGTTATCGTTCAGTTCCGTGTATTATACAAGGAAGCAGAATAATGTTAATTGCTAATTAGGATAGACTCTATCGCTCTCAATCGATTTACTCAATAATCAAAAGTATTCTAGATATCACACTACTTTATTTTAACATTTTATTATTACGATTTTATTGCCTTGATTTTATTTATTTTGTACCGTATTAAAAGCAGCACGGGTTTTCAGTTTCCCTTAATTATATTATGCTTGTAAAAAGGCTAGTGGCGTACGGAAGCCTTCCTGGAACCTCAAAACCTCCGATCTTTTCCATTTTTTCCAAACGTAATTTATTGCTTGAAAATGTTTTAAATATTCAAAAGGTTAAATCCTGTTTCTTTTCATATCAGTTATTCTTTGAAGTTCTTTTTCATTTAAATAATGAAAAAATCAAACGTACCCAACGGTGAATATAATAAATGTTGTTTATGATTTTCTAGAAGAATATAAAGTCGGAGCGTATGTTAGTGTATTGTATACAGTAGCACCTGCTTACCGGGGCCTTATTTTTATGAGCGTCATTAATGGACCTTGGCGTCGTAGCTTCTTCAAATACATAAAAACAAAAGAAACATAACAAGAGATGCGTATGAATGTGTGATCTTTAACATGACGACACAATGAACTTTGATGCTTTGATGCCTCAAATAAAATTCTATGAATATTATTTATAATACTAGAAGGTTATCTGAATCAAACCAAATGGAGGTGCCAAGGAAGTAGCATTATTGTCTATGTATCTGTTGCGCATCTCCAGTTGAGCTGCGGCTGCGGTTGGGCAAAGCTTCAAGCTACTCCACGCCACGCGGCTGTTAATTCAGTTTCATTCGCGCCATATATTTCACCTGTTCTACGCATCTGTTTTGAGTCGAGCACGCTTCGGCACGAATTGGGCCAGCTCGCACCTGTGTTTCGTACGGTGAGTGGGGGAGCCGGTGGCCCATTTCCTTTTCCTTACCCTTCCCAGTCCATTCCTTCATTCCTGTCATTAATCCTTTCCTTTTCACTTACCCCGTAAAAGCGGGCAGCGCATTCGCAGAGCCACCTTTACGAATGTTCTTGGGCGGTGGTGATCGCTTACCATCAGGCGAACCACCAGCTCAGTTGCCCGCTATGACATAAAAAAAAAAAAACCTGAATTCGATCTGCCGGTCTCACGAAGCATAATTTGAAATATTCAAAGTTTGTACTTTCTTAATTGGATTCTGCAAAGCGATCCATAGATGGTTCAAACATTCCTCAATATATAAATTTTCGTGTATATAACCAATTTCCTCCGAAACGGCTTCGATTATTTTTTGTTCTGTCTTATTTATACCACAATATATCTGCTGAACGTTAATCATTACGCAGATGCAGAGCTTTGACCGTGAAAGGTAAGTTTCATCCGGGAAAACTATTTAAAAACCAACAAAACCGGAACAGTTGGGATACAACAACAATATCTGAATGCTTCTTCACTGTGGTGATGATAGATAAATAACGTGGCAAGCATAGGAAATGCTTATAAACAGAAATACCCACAAGAGAATTAATTGTGCTTAATAAATTAATCATTTTATAAACCGAATATCTTCCAAGGAAAAAGGTCACGATCAGCTATTTTCGCACACCCAATTCATATCACCAAAACCTATCCATCCATCATTACGGCATAGCTTTTGCTTAGACGTTTTTATATGTTATAAGAGTCGGAGGCCAAGACTCACTTTGGGTCACTGCGCCACTATAGTAAGTAG
>NC_052116.1:9617006-9653116 GCF_012273895.1 Zerene cesonia | reverse complement strand
TCTAACCATCAATATTATTTGACAAAGGTTAGCTTTGAGTGTGACATAATAATGAAAATTCCCTTCCAAAGCAAACAACTGAAAAATAAAATCATTTTGTCCTGACTCAGTATAAATGTACATAAAAATTATTTTGATAAGGTCAGCTTAGTTTAAATTCAGCTTCATATTATCGAAAGCTGAATGACTTAAAAAGCATATTTAAATAACGTCTTGTTTAAAAAGCAGCGTGGATCAGATACTGGAATATTAACTCTCAAGGATGCACTATAAAGAAGAGCGTAATAAATACTCTATTAAAAGCTAACATGTAACTCTACAATCTTCGAGCATCAAGCTTTTAATACTAACTTTGAAACTTAGGAATTTAAACCTCGCCCATTAACCGAGTTTTTCATTTCTTATCGTGTTGTAGTCAAGTTGTAATGAAACTTGAGGGAATTCTATCTCGTTATGTAGACTGCCTGGAGCGAGCGCAGCGGACCTAATGCACTAAATTATACACATCTGACTCAAATAAGGTTGAGAATCAAATTGTTAAGGTTTTTTGTGGAATGTTGATTCTTTTGTGGGATTGTCGCCGTTTTATCTGTGAAGGTCCATTTGTGAATTTCATTTGTATAATTATCGCTCACTGCAGCTTTTGAAGAATGTACATTCGCTGTCCAGTATCAAAAAGTTCTTGAAAGGAGTTTGGAGTATGTACTCAGAAATATAAAAACATTTTCTACTGATCTTTGATATTTTGTATTCCTTGTCAGTCAGCCTGGCAAATAGTCTTTACACATGAATAAATTTCCAAATAAATTTAAATACGACGACACAAATGACGACAAAGGTCCTGTCCATACTTAGATCTCTAGAATAAAGGCTATACGATGCCGGAAAAAGTTATCTCATTCATTTGAACACATTTGAACGAGTAATTTTGTGTTCGTTGTATCATAAGAGATTGCAAGTGCATTAAGTGTCTCTGATTTTGTATTTGATAGCCTCATCACTCCACACGTTCGCATGCAGAGGCAAGTATAGTGGGCAATAAAGAGGGGCCAGTGACCGCGAGGGTGCGTGGAGCGCCCGCGCGTCAGCTCGCTTCGGACTGATGAGTGACATGGCTTTCAGTTGCAAACTTTTTTTTATAAGTGTGATTGATGAAGTGTTAGTGTAATTGCACTTTATTTATAAATAAAATAATTTATATAGTATAGTGATTTCAAGCTGTCTTATTTGCTGTAGCAATAAGTAATGATACGCATATAATCGTGAAATGCGTCCATTAATCATATTAGTCATAGACAATTGGAGTCGGCTTTTCAATCACTAAATATCTACTAGGTAATTAGAAGGGTGAAGCCTTTGAGCACGATAGTACCTACTGATTATTTGTGATGTGTTATTTATTCATTCACATTGTAGGTACAATAAATTCGTCAATAATATACTTTTCAACAGAAAAGGAAGTAGTAAGAATGCAATTGCATCTGCGTATATTCTCAGCTTTTCAGTACAGAACAGTTAATATTCCATAAAGTTTGATGTATCAGATATGCGGCCATCGCCCGTCGGTTTATGACAGCAAATACGATTATGTAATAATATATCGATGAAGTATAAATAACAAGACGATACATTTTATAGCTGCGAGGATTTGTTGCGCCGTCGCTCCGAATCAAATGGAAAAAGCCGAACCGATTTGACCGGACCGCGATAAATAAAATATTTACCTGCGTTTAGCTCAAACATGAAATTTTTATTTCAGGAGCTACTGATTTTAATCTCGGCTGTATACATTTTTGTACAAAAATAATTCTTTAGGAAATATATATATATAAATAGGAAATTTAACGTTTTACAGAGACGTGGTTTTAGTTCATATAATATATTGTGTTTAATCGATCGATTGTCGGACCAAGACAAGATTGACTACTAGACCTAGGTGACTTCTATTAGTAATACAGGTTACATTACAAGCTACATACTCGCATCCATGACCAAAACATATTTTTATGCATATTATAAGCGGGGCCAGACACCGAGTTATATTTTATTATTTATTTCTTTTGCATTTCTGTGGAACGTGATTTGATTCTGTCCTTACATTCATAAACTCAATTTAGCTTCGTTCCTTTCGTTTATAGGTAAATTGTATTACTTGTGTTTTTTTGGGTAATTTATTCAATTCAAGTAAATTTTTGAAAATTGTGTTTCGCGGAAATTTGAAGGTTATGAAATTATCTTATCAGAGTTATGTCTTATAGAGAGTATGTTAATTGAGTCTAATTTGATAAACTTACATTAAGATTTCTAAAAGTAGACTAAAATAAATCTCTCCATATAAATACACTATCGTTGTTAATTGTTTTTAGCGTGAACACATTCCTCATACTCGCTTAGAACATAATCCCTAATCGCTCAAGAGACTTAAGATGTTATCTAGAGCAATTAATAAGTGATTTATTAATACGGTATTTTCGAATGGAACCTACATTGCCAATATCAAAGATAATTCCGAAGCAAAATATTTTATAATCTCGTTTTTATCCCGCTATAGGAAATTGTTATCAAAATATTACGATAGCAATAGCAATGAAAAGAAAAACGTCGCTTGTTATTCGAAGAAGAGTTATTATAAAAGAAAATATTTTCCGCCCAAATCCGAGCCAATTACGGGAAAGCTTCCCGCGAACGGGGATACTTCTCAACTACTTAACATCAATTGTATTCCTCAGTCCATATTTCGGGTATTATGTGAAGATTCGCGTGGGCGACTAGTCACTATACATTCGCATTGACATTCAGGGCTCCTTCCTGAACAAATATTACCTCTAAAGCTATTTACATTGTTCCCGCATTTTAATAATTGATCGTTGAGATGTTTTGCCTCTTTATTCGTATTATTGTATAGTCCGAACTACAATGGCCACTAAAACTAATTTCCAGATTTGGATTTAACTTATCTGAAACTCGGCCTGAAATAATTAATCATTTAATGTAAGGACACTAGGGGCTGTAAACTATTTAGAAGTTTATGAGATGTATGTTTAAAGCTAATCCATTGACTCGGACGATATAGCTAACAACTGTCATTCAAAGAGACTGATATAAAATAAGAAAGAAAATGCAATTAAAACAATTAAACAACTCAGCAAATAGTTTTTTGGATGTTTATTTATTTATTTATTTTGCTTTCATAACAACGCATAATAAAACCATACTAGTGATAATCCTACTTATATAATAAACGCAAAATTTTGTAAGAATGTTTGAATATTTCTTACTCCTTTTTAGCTTTCTGCCTCTGGGATCTATATGAATTATTGTACAGAGATAAATAAAAGTCTTGATAAAGCTATGGGCTACAATTTAGCCTGGTACCATTCGAGCGAAGTCGCAGTTTCCTAGTATACCTATAATATACCTGCTAGGGGTGGTGTGGAAAACAAAACACTTAAACTACGTTGTAATTTTTCATGATGGCATGAACGTGCCTTTAGTTCAGAGTATACACTTTTCTTTGTATTTCTTAATTTATGATGAAGTCTCAGAGAATAATAGTTATTCAAACAAGAACTTGTTTTTCGGTAATTTACATTAACATAATATAGTTTTTTGGCAGCCTGTGCTGGCCGTCTCATCAGTATCTATCATTATATTTTTTAATGTACAGTAACTTCTGTCAGATCGCCACTCCAAGTTATAGAAAGCGCTATAGAAATAATTCACTATCCATCGATGCATTAAAGGGTCAAAATCAACCGGATCAATCATCTCACACAACTCGTCTTACCTCTCTGTTTACTGTCAATACCTCACACACAACTTATCTTATTCCATTTCAATATATCCATCTTCGTTGAAAAACCCTTTATGTTTATAAAGTAGCATCCGTAATCATATAAAATGCCTACTATGAGAAATTTTTTAAAGCATTTCAATGCTATAAAACTAAAAATATAAAAAAATGACTACTATTTAAACTATCACAGAGAAGAAGGGGTGATGATGTCAGACAAGTGAAAGGATTTATGTGGAGCAGAGTAGTTTAAGATAGATCAGAATGGAATCAGAGGGAGGCCTTTGCCGATTGGCAAACAGATCTTCAGCTAATAAAAAACTAGCAAATTTAAGGTAACTCACATATGGTTTATATTATATTTGTTTGTAATTGTTTCTTTTTCATCGTTTATGTATTAGTCTTAAGTTTGATCTGAATAAAAGGCTATATTATTATTGTCATCTACATTTTAAATAAGACACACCTATTGAATATATCTTAATTTTTACGACAAAATTCACCGGGACAATAATAGTTGAAATTATAACAGTTGCCCGCACACATGGCGAACCTAATAAATGGCTTCGTTGGAATCACGTAGCGCGCGTGCGAAGCCTGAAACTCAAACAGACGAATTAAATTTATTGGATTACCTATATTCAGTTGAAGATCCATTTTTGTTTAACATTGTATTACTGAAATCGTAACATAGAAGACCTAGACTATGGTTATTCTATAACTAAGTTTCTTTTTTGTATTTTTTGTGTTTTTTTCTTTTATGCTAAGATCGTGTTTAATGCTTATTTTCATGTCATTTATTCAAAATTCCGATACCACACAGCGCAGCGTTTCCGGCTTTTGTGTAAAATTTAATATCGTGTTTCGACGGACAAAAGACACATTTGCAATTTACAGCACTGTGAGGGTAGTTAATGAATAAATGTATTATATGAATATTTTTCATATAAGTAATAATGCGTTTTATATCGTAGTATTTGAAACCTTTAAATAGTATTTGATCATATGTAAGTACTTCACTCTGCAGCGGAGTCTAATGATAACGTATGCTTCGTGTTGCCATGCTAGGATTCTCTAAATTATGGTAGCTAGTTTACATTTTGTTTAAAATAGGTAAAGTAAACAAGATGTCCTTCATAATTTGCCGCTTTTCTCGAATTAGTACATTCGTAATATTCTTGGCTTAAACTTTTTTTTTAAATGAAGAAAGTTCTATTTTCTTCTGTATGTATATTTTATAAGTATATATCATTGTGTATTTTATATAAGATATTTTTATAAAGTGGAATTATTAAAAAAATACAAGAAAATTTAGGCGGTATCTGGTAAGTCTTTCCCCGGCTGCCCCTAATCCCTGTGGGCTGGCGTCAGTAAATATTGTGTAAGCCCACCGCAGCCGGCTCACCACTCCGACCGAGTTAACCTCGCTCATTGTGGATTAATTAGAAAGATAAATTAGTTATTATAGGCTAGATTATACTATGGTTAATGTATTAAATTAATATAGCAGAGCCTAACAATCGAGTCGAAGCTAAGCTTCGTCACAGATTACTAGTGATTCAGAACGAAAATGTATTAAACCTAATCGCATCGTCTAAGGATCACACGCACAGCCTTAAATAAATAAGCAAATAACAATCTTAAATTTAACTTTACTTATTGATTACTCTTTAAAAGAATTTAAAGTTATTACATTTAGTTCCGCCTTCCGCCCTCAACATCACACGCGTAATCAAAAGAAAATACGTGGAGAATAGAGACAGAAAGAGTTCTCTTCTCATTTACAATATTAGCTGGAGTTAGTAGATATTTTCTTGTTTTATTCTGAATTACCTAATTTAAACTTAACCTAACTTTAATAATAATTGTGTTTGTGGATTCCCCAATCTTGTAGTCAACATGCGGGCTTGGAATTCATCTCGTCTGAGCCCGCTCTCAGTTCTGTGATCTGCCTGAGTCGCGCCTCACATAACGACCACATATATTAGGAACTTCATGTACAGATTGGTTTGATCGTGTTGTCACTGCTTTTTAAGAGAGATTAGATCTAGTTTTAGATAGTCACATTTAGAGTGTTAGTCACATAGTTAGTTTCCTAAGTGATGTGTTTTTTGTTAACCTTTAACAACCAACTAAAACTTATACTTTACAAAGTAACCAAGCATGCATGTGTGGTATTTAACTCTACGCAACTTTTTATTAAGATACCACACATGCATGTTTTTGTAATTCAATACAAAATTTATTTTGAATATCCACATTTTATCAATACCATAAAATACCAAAAAGTAATTCGCTAATAATCAAACAATTTAATCGTACATTATTTCATTATAGCCAAATGATCCAGTGGCGAAGAGCAAAATTGAAATGAACCAATTAATTTCGTTTGATGCGAACAAAGCGGGGTAAATACTTTGCTATTTGCTGAACAAGCTATATTTAAACTCGCAGTTTAATCACAAATTAATATGTGGGAGTAAGTAATTATTAATTATAAACGCGATAAAAATCGAATATTATATTTGGACGAATATTGCAGAGCATTTAATGTGTGTCGCGACATTATAAATTGGTAATTAAATGAATTAATTGTGACGTGGTTTTGTGGTTAATATTATATAATTTTAAGGTACAAATTTATTTCTATTATAATTACTATTCTTTTCTTTTGTTGTATAATATTTTAAAGGCAAATATGTAAAAACGTTCTTCTTCTTCTTCTTCTCAGCCTGTCCGTCCACTGCTGCACGTAGTCCACGCCTCTCTTGTGGCACGCCATTTGGCCCGATCGAGAGTTTCTTGTCGCCAATTTGTGCCTGCTACCTTTCGTATGTCCTCACTCCATTGAGTCATGTGGCGCCCTACGCTACGTTTTGAAAAACGTTAATATTAGTAAATACATTTGAGCAAGTTTCTCTGCAATTCCGCTCATTATGACATATGACATAAAATATATCAAGTGCCACGTGTTCTCATGATCTCAAATAGTGCAGGTAAGGCAATAAACAGGCCGCGAATGTTAGCGTGTGGCAGCGCGCTCCTCCGCCGCACTAATTATATCAGCACGTTTCACCGAGTTATTCGGAAGCGCCGTAAAAACCTCATATCCTTTCGTGTCTTTACGAGCCCATTCGCAAAGCGGCTTTACGACACACCTATTTATTGGCCTTTGAGAGCTCCCACATTCGGCTAGTTTGATATGTTTTCATTAACAGGGGAAACAACTTTTGTGGTTTTAATGACCGGCCGTAGGCATTCGATATAGCTACTTGAACCTACGTTTAGTGTCGCAAGCTAATGACTTGTGTAGACAGGTAACGAACTGTCAAGTTGGAAGAAAGGCATGTAGTATGATCAATTATTCGCTCATACTTATGCCTTATGCCTTATTTCCACCTTTACAGTTTGAGTCATAGAATTTGCCACAAACATGATTATAAAATTGATTTTCAGTTATTTTTGTATTCTAGATAACAGAGAAATAACAAATAAACTATACAAGAATCACGTGGTGCGCGTGCAGACAAACAAAAATACATCGTAATATGTTTTACTAGCGATCCGCCCCGGCTTTAGCCGTAGTATATATATATATATATATGCCTAGAGTACTCAGGGATGATTTTTTTTGATGCAGTGATTCCTAAGATTCAATGAAAAAGACAAATAAAGAGTTTATATGTGTTATCTGCTTATGCTTTATATTGCAAATACTAATAAGTATAGACATGGACTCTTCCCTTAGCCGATATGTAGTAATGGATCCGGTAACGGTTACGGTTACATATGTACCTGGTGTGTAGCATATGCAATACGCAGTGGGTCGTCATCTTTTTAGGTTTTTGAAAAGTGTCGAATGTTCGTGGCGGAACGTAGCTAAGAGTAACCAGTAGTGTAGAAATCAGTCATCAAATATGTGTGCTGTAAATTTTACCTCATTAGGCTTAAAAAAATTATGAGCTAATTTTCGAATACACAAAACGTAGGGCAGCATGAAAACCAACGAATCTAGGATAGCTAATTACGCGTTACCCCTCAAATGTTCTAGTGTGGTTGTAGAACTCGCCTCGTGTTTATTAGCATATACAACATTAGTTTTCCTGATGAACGCAAGCACGGGTTACACTATACTAGCGGACCGTATTTGTATGTATCTAAGTAGAAATGTTATTATTTTGGATGTTTCTGAATTTGATGCTATATTAATTTTGATTATGCGTTAATCTTAGCTTAAATAAAATCACCGAGACCTCTGATGGAATTAAAAAAATATATAATATTGCGATCTGTGTTCGGTGCTCTATTTTATAATAAAAATTTACTATAATAATTGTTTTTAGTACAAAAAAAAAAGGATAAGTTATTTTCCTTGTAGATAAGAGTAAACATAAATGCGCAAAAAAAATCTCGTGGTGAAAAAACTGTGATTTTCGCAAATGTCACCGAAGTTTTATCTTAAAGTTGCCTCAAACAGAAATTGTAGATCATAAAATTATCTTCAAAAATTTGTTGTAATCGTCATACACACATTTCCAAGACAATACTTCTTCTGAGTCACATTATTCAAATACTCCTAAATTTATTTTTTAAATTACAGTCTTTTTAAGTAAGAACTTTACTTATTTGTCATTTAAAACATGGTCATTCTGTAGCAATTGCAATACGAATATACGGCAGGATTGAAATGGGATATTTCCAAACATTTATTCCGCTCAGAAATGATATAAGTCCCAAACGGATATCAAAAAGCAGTCGTAAATGTAAAAGTTTAGTGATTCCTATATTTACTACTCCCACGGGAGAGATAAAGCGTTTATTTAAAATTATGTCCTTTCAGCAAATATTTCATCGCTTGTATATATTAATTTTACTGTAAATAATATTTGATTTGCACCATTCTCGCTGTCCACTGAACAGAGATCAAAGGACTTGGAAAGAAATTGATTTTAAATGTTGTACAAGTGAGAAAGCAACAAAAGAATGAATTATATATTAGTTTCATTAATTCCCTACGCAAAGGGTAATATAAGTTTTAGTGTCTGTGTGTATGTCTATTTGTGGCATAGAAGCTTTTGAACGGAAAAAAATTTTGATTTTGTTTAAAAACGTTTTGATTTTGTTTAAAAGGCGAATTACCCGGGAACGTTCTTAGGCAAGTTTGACTATATTTTGTCAAGATATCCGTCGCTAATCAAGGTCACATTTTTTCACATTTCTTTCAATATTAGGCTTGGTTACTAGAATATTATAATAAATGACGAATTTCAAATCTAAGATGGCAGCTAATACAAAATGGAGTCCGCGGTTATTTCAATTTTATGTTTAATTTACTTGTTTGGTAAAATTTTATTCTACTATTAGAATTATTTATGTCTACTTATATAACAGCAACCCCCACAGTACTGCTTCAATAGTATATATTTAGTTAAACCACTAACGAACTTATTATTCGAGGTTAAATTATCCATTACAACTCTAAGGAGCACACGAGTGATATATTCCAGAAAACGGAAGATACACGCGGGAATCTGTGGACTTTATTAAGGTATATTATACTTTTTGGTTTCATTGTCAATACTAAGTATCCCTTGAGTACAATTCACAATAAAGCCAATAATTAGGTTACGTTTTGAATTCAAGAAACTAAAGTTTTTGACGTACTTTTAACGTTAAAGGCTAAACTCAGTTACGTTTTTGTCCTTTTGATGAAAGTTTTTCAATTTGTAGAGCAGCTTCGCGCAAGGGTGTGATTTGAATTACGGGAATGCAAATTATCAATTGGCCTTTACTTTCCGATCTTTATACAATTTATTATTATTTCATACAACTTAATTTATACAATTTCTGTTCGTTTACTTTAGCGATTGCTGACGGTAATTATGTTTTAGAAACTTCCACAATAGTATAAAATAGTTAACTGTTTAACACTAATAGTATTTAAGTCTATTTGTTCTAATTGAAGTTAAAATATATTTATAGTAATAAAATTATAATAATAAAATTGATTTAAAGCATTTCTAGCCCCACCTCGTACACAAATATTTTGTTGTTTGTACCAGCAATAACTTTGCATCGATCATTTTTATTTAACCTTATTTTACATCCATCCATAAAGGCTAGCGAGAAAGCTGGCTACTAGAGAATGAAAATGCTATTATTGCAGGGTGCCGACCCCGCGAGGATCCGTGTCAAGCACGGGCAGCAGCACCACGTCGCGGATCGCGCGGCTCCTCACGCAAGTGCGCGCCGCGGTCGAGGACGCGCCGGGTGACGCCACGCCGCGACGCCTCAGCTGGGAACGGTGGGTGCTTTCGTTTTCAATATTTTAGCTTCGTTATTTTTTGATCTTAACGCCTTGTGTTGGTACAATGCTGATAGTACACATTAGCAACCTTATCACAGCGCAGTAATGTACACTAAGCAACCACACAACAACAATTAATTATTTACTTTAGGTAAGCTGGAGGTAAAAGCATATATACTAAATTCGATAAAAAGTTGTATGAATTACTTAAGAATTACTAACTGTAGTGACGCGTGGGTGGCGATGAGATGCGGTTATTTCAAACATTTTCCATTAATATACTTCAAAATATGGTCATATTTTTTGTGATGTTCTATATATATATTATTCTTTCTCCATAAATACACTATCCAACACTAAGTTAATTTAGTAACACAATATATCACTTCCTAAGATAAACTCAAGAAACAACTACATCTTAATTATATGAGTAGAGTTGCGTGGGAATCAGACTTATACGTTTTAAAATCTTTCATTGAAAATTATTTTATACCAAGTATGGTCTACTTTTTCCTTCGCTTGCTGAACCATTTGATGTGATTTCCCCTGCGGATGAAATCTTAAAGATTGAAATGAAAAACAGTCTGTGAGCTTAAACATGATGAGTCTGTATAATAACATTTATTAAGATAAAAATGTGTTAATATTTTATCATTGGGGATGATGTGTAATTATCTTATCATTAAGGATGGCGACCATCAGATGTAAATTTTCAATAAAAATATTTCCAGTGATTTCTTTGCCAACTGTAGAGCAATTTTCAAAAATCTTTTTTAGTTACGAAAGAGTGAACTCCCGAGATGTATAATATTACAATGAACACAACAATTATCTACTCAAAATAAAAAATGGATGTCGGTAAAAAAAAAGTAACCACCATAACGATTAATAAGCACAAACAATTATTATTGTTTTCGTTTTTTTAATGTTTGAAATATTTTACGAAATATGGCGATGAGTGTGGATGTGGCTTGACAGACCGACAGACAACCGGCGATTAGCTTAGACTAAAACATAATAATGAATTAATCGCGTGATAGCGAAACAGAACTGTTATTGTTTGCAACCCTATTCCATTCCGAAAGAACAAAAATATTTTATTTTGTGTTAGACTTTGAACAAACAACTGAATAAAATCTACTATATTTTATTATCTCATAAGACATACCCACCAAATTATAAATCTAATAACTAAAGAGACAGGATAGGTGCGCACAGTGCTTATTCTCGTATGTATTGACCTTTTTTTCACATTCAAAATCGTGTACGATATTATTACACAATATATTTATTATTTCAGCAGCTAATACGTAACCGGAACCGCTAAAGTCGTGTCATAATTTCTTATTTACATTCTATTATGAGTTTGTTATCCCGTTAAATCTAGGAACTAGAGATGGTGCTTTAATTAAAACGTGTCTCAATTTAAAGTGACCTTCGTATGCCGTGACGTCACAGAGCGGGTCACACTCACCGCTGCACTGAATTTATTATGTTTCACCGCAAACGAACGATGTCAATTACTTAGTTGAAACAAACGTGCAGTTAGAAATTATATGCGCGTATCAAACACATCCCTTGCAAATAAACATTGCATAAACACATTTCATACTGTCAAAAGCGTGCGGTGCGGTGCAGATGCAATTTATTAAATGAGATTTAAAAGTACTTCACGTTTGAATGGTTTTCATAAGAGGGAGTTCAATGTTGTGCATGACACAGCGAGCACCTCTGAGGTAGTCTAATGGAGAGGGAGAGGGTGACGCGATCAAAGAACGTTCGAGGGGCATGTGTCTGCAAGGAACGGGACGCTGTGGCACATGCTTGAATGGATACCGGAAACGTAATTGTCTTGAATTTACCTATTGGAATATGTGTTGACATTCTGACATTGAATTGCACTATTTTCTGAACTTAAATAACGAATATTATGTAGCAAATATAGATGATTGTCAATCATAAAATATCATTTTAGGATAATTAAAAAAACACGTTAAAAAATTTTACAATTTAGATTTGATTGATTTGCTGTTGCTGTTGCTGTTGTCGCTGTTTGCTTGTACAGACTATAAGTCATTGAATAAAATAATATCTCTCTTATAATCTATAAACATATTGCCACCGTCACAAACAACTATTTCCCGACATATAACATAACAATATATCCCGATAATGGTCCATGTCGCACAAGAGAGCCGTAGCAATGAAACGTAATGTATTAGCTACGGTTGCGGTGCTACGACACCGCTACGAGCTCCTAATGCCCCGTACACGTTCTATCGGCTACGCAGACAGAGCTGTCTACGATGTGATCCAGTTTGGAATGGACTATAAAAGTTTAACAATACTCGTTCCTGGAACAGTATCTACACACAATGTATTGACCAGTTTGGAAATTTGTAATTTGTGTAGCAATAAACCTTCGTACTCTATTTTGTGTATGTTATTGAACAATAAAATAATATAGTACAATGATATTTTATAGTTTTGACAGTAAGTATATATCTATATGTAGTATTTTCTTGTGTTTGACTTTACGGGAGTATTATATATAAAAAAATTGAATAAGTGCTCGCTGTGAAGTGTTCGAAACGCCGGGTTAAAAATATAATTTATAAATCGCGTTCAAAATCCGTCCAAAAGTTTCTAATGTCTCAATATCTATATGTATTTTTAACCATATAATAACTTTTCCCGTTCACTGAATAAAAATGCCAATTGCAATTTGTAATATTGCTCTTGAAATCATTTACACGTATATATCGTTGAAACATTTGCAGTAAAACATTTACAAACTCGTTACTCTGTACTTGACGTTTATACCACACTTTAAGAATTTTACAAAACACATAAAAGCATGATTGGGAAGAGGGGAATGGAAAACAAACAAAGTTGTTTATAGAAGATCTACTTTAACAAATTTACAAGAACATAAACTAGCAAACTGGAAGTTTGAAGTTGGTTTTTATATTGACGAGTTCGGCGGAACAACCTTCAACTTTAGAATTTGTTCATGGAACTAGATAGAACAGAAGCTACATTTTACGAAACCTATTGCAATTGAAATTGACGGTTATTTTTATTATATTTTTTAATATTTTCCTATAGATGTAGGTTATTTAATTCATTTCTAGCTTAGTTCACTAGATCTTTGAACAAAAACATTGAGATTCGTAAAAGTTCATAAATACAAAAATACAAATAACAGGATCATCTCTATAAAAATCTGTCTGCGAAATTGTAGTTACAAGTGACGGGAAAATTTTTCGGGCAAAAAATTGAATAAATCAAAAATCTATTGAATAAATTTAAGATGGTAATCGGATAACGTGAAGTGACGCCATCTTTATTATAATGTGAGCCGTAGCGACGCGCCTGCTGTCGTGCGCTGCGGCTGTCATAGCTGTTCTTTTAATCTGCTTTTTTTCCAATGTTTATTTTGCTTAAATGAAAATATTTATATAATAAATGTTTAAGAGCATTAAACAATATTCTTTATCTTTTATCGGAAAATTGTTTCTTTGAAAATATATTTGTTAATTATAGCTATAACGTATTCAATAGCAATTTCAAGATAGCGATACATAATAAGAAATCAAGTGGAGCAATTCCTTCCTCTAAATATCTACCTATTTCTTTATATCTATTTTATTACTAATAGCACGAAAATTATCGAATATTTGTGAATGTGTGCTGGTCACTCGGTTGACACATCTCAATCTACTATAGGCGTTGTCATAGCAACACTGTGGATATCACACACAAAACCACTGCTTTTGAGGTAACTAACAGCTATTATG
Organism: Zerene cesonia; assembly: GCF_012273895.1. Classification (NCBI taxonomy): domain Eukaryota; kingdom Metazoa; phylum Arthropoda; class Insecta; order Lepidoptera; family Pieridae; genus Zerene; species Zerene cesonia. The sequence continues at coordinate 9,639,216 of NC_052116.1, read as the reverse complement.
TATTGCACAATATGCCATACCTTCTTTTCTATAACCTGCCCCATTCTCACGCAGTTATGTCTGCTTATTGTTTCTAACAAGGAAAATAATTTAGGGGAATACTTTCGCGTGAATTTTACTTCATTCGTAATTGCTTAAACTACTTAGGTACTTTAGCAGCGGGCAGAAATCCTTTTAATTTCAGTTCTTTCGGATGGGCTTAAATTTCTTAAAGTTTTAAAGGAATATAAAATGAGGAGAAAGATATTCAGTATAATGATGATTAGGGTTTTATCTCAAGTTCCCCAGGAGGTTGTATAGAATGTCTATATACGAATATAGGAACATAATATTTTTGTATTATAAATAAGCAATTACGCTACAACTACTAAGAGTTCAATCCCATATCTATGATATAATATACAATATTATTATATTATTTATACTCTCCACAGTATCGTGATGTGTTTCAATGGATTCGGTTGGTTTTGTTAGGTTAGGTTGGTACTATTGGAAACTAAGACAGCGCATAGTGCCGTGGTTACATGGAATTTAAAACAAAATCAGTATCGAATAAATTTCGGTGGTAAATTCTTGCAGTACCAACCACTAAAAGATACTTTTCAAATCTGTATTTAATTACACAAAATAAATTTAATCACAAGCTAGTAGCACCACGTTACTATGCTAAGTACGGTGGTGTTTTCGAGGTTTCCTCTGTGTCTGTGCTGACTCTTGTATATCGTATTCTTTCATGAAAGAACAAGCACCAAGAACCCATCTTTAAAAGCCAATCACAGACGACGAATAGCGCTATAAGAATAATGATTAAATGAAACAAAATAAATCGCGCCGGTTCCACTGACACTTTGCTATCTTGACGTTTAATTACGCTGACTGCGAGCCCTTCGACAGATATTGTGTTTCGTTAAACCGGATTGTGCTCTTTCAGCATTTTAACATCACAAAGAACTGAAATAGTAGAATAAATTCTGCTTTATAGTTTTCAATACTTGGATTTATTGCAATATAGATATATCCAAGATATAATATCTCATTAAAAACGTGTAGTCGTCAAAGATAAACATAATTAAATTATGTCCCTGTATAGGATAAGAATAATGTCCTTGTCTATATATGAGAATTCAAATGTAAGAAATATAATAGAGTATATAGTTTTGCTACGTATCCAAGTAACGTGCATTGGGAATTCAGATTTTCTTATTGAGTATCGATTACTTTTCACCAGTATAATAACATTTATTTAGATAAGTCTCATATAATATTTAAGATTCAATTTGGTACGACGCTTAGTTATTTTAACTTACAGTTATTATTCTCCATAGTACCCCACCGCAAGTCTGAAAGATTCCAAACGTACAGAAGGCGTGAACGTCGACGACAATCTTTTTTTGTAAAAACTTATTTAATACATTCACACGGAATTCTGGCGGATAACTTTCCCTCCAACACTCCTCGGAATTCTTTTGAGCAGAACTTCGGAGCGAATAATAGGAACATTGTTATTCCAATAGGGAGGAAAATCCCTTCTCTCATTATTCACCAAGTTCCTAAAAGGTAAACTTATCTTAGAATAAGCGGCTATAACACATCTTGTGAGTTACAGTCTTTTTGCTTTGTAGACGCAGGACGCTTACAAAGTATAAGTATAGATAACTGGTAGGTTTCCGAAATAAATGACGACAACTTTTATTTCATTCACTTTTTCTGTTAAATTTATTACTTCAAACTTTCTGTCGCCATGGCATTAATGATTTATAATGATTATTTTTGTTTATTTGTTCAAATCTATAAGCCATATAGATAAGACTATAGAATAACAGAGTGAGTTTTGTAATGTTTTGTTAATCTCTAGTACCGTAAAGAATAAAAATGCTATATAACCATGAGTCTGTATTTATAGTAAAAACATTTATAGTTATTATCAAAAAAACAACTACTAGCCAAAAACGCTCGCGAAGTTTTATACCCATATTTTTAAACTTTCTATTATATTTATTCATGCTATATGATTGGTACCATCATCTAGGAATGACTAAAAAATGCTTTGTCAATCTCAAACCTATGTGGTATAAATTTATCACGAAGTTGTACAATAAAATGTATGAAATATATGATATCTATGATATAAAATTCTCGTGTCGCAATGTTCGTTCCCATACTCCATCGGCTGGACCGATTCTCATGGAATTTTGTACACATATCGCCTAGGGATAAGAATCGGTCCTCATCTAATTTTCATATCCCTAATTGATAAGGGTAAAGCAGAACAGCGTTTGCCGCGTCAGCAAGTATGATATAAAAGGATAAATCGCACTCTTTGCATTGTACCAATATTATTAATCTTGGGAGTAGTCCCAACATTAATAATATTGATTGGAGTAGTCATACATACATGTATATTTCCCATTTACATAACGATTTGTAAGTAGTCCCTGTCCAGCAATCAATTAATGTGTAATATACAATAGCAATTATTTAGCAGCCGTCGCATCGACACAGAGCACTTAGCAGCGAGTAGTGCGGGGTCGATATCTGAAGCTGCAAGACTTGCATCAAAGAATTTGAGAAGCTTTCTGTGTCAAGGTGATTGGAACAATGCACACTTTACCACAACTTTTTTCTCTATCGTGTACAAAGAGACGAATTTGAATGGCACCAAATGGTCGTAACTTTGATAAAGAATATGTATCAGTAGATAGAATCTTGGTTTCGTTTTTTTTTTCTACACAAAATTATTAGGGGGTTTGAGTCTAAACAGTAACTTAATTTCAAAGTCCCTTGTTAAAATAACTACGAACATTAAGATGGGTATTAAAATAGGTTACGTTGCTGCAGATTTTTATTAAACACAGATCGATCGTTATTCAGATAAACTCATCAGTCTATAATATGTTTGAATGTACTCGATGGTACTCAGACTCAAATAACATTATGGTTGTATGTATCGGATCCATTCTGCACAGACTTAACGCTGCTGTGAGAAATCCCTAATTGATTTTTCTAATGTTATTTATTTTAAATCTTCATTTTCCGATTCTATATTATATACGATATTCTTTTATGTATGATTATTTTTCCTTCATTTCAGCATTATATATTTGGTTTTTCTATTATGTATCCAACTATCTAACAAATGTCGTTTAATTTACCTAATGGGGCTTCACAGAATATCAGCGTCATGATTTTACAATAATAGATCAAGCATTACGTTTATTCTTTTTCTTTTTTGTATGCTTCAAGTTGTATCGTTTTTTCGTGTAATTTAAGTTTCAGTGTATTTTTTTTAAGTAACTTATGAATTGTAAAGGTTATGTAACTAAATTAAATTTATTTATCTTCGCCGTAAGGTATTCCAATTAATATTGCCTTACAAACATTATCATACACTAATACCGTTGCACCATGTAATAGAAGGATATTAATTGAGTGACATCTAATACTAATATAAATTACGTAATATTATATGACGTAATTTATATCTATATCTAGTAATATTGTATACGAAAGTCTGCCTATCTGATTAGCTGTTCACAGCTGGCATAGATTCGAATGATATTTAGATTTTTTTTTCCATTATTCAACCACATATGGTTAAAATTGCGAATAGCGAGGCATAGTTAGTAATAAAATAGATGAATAAACGCTTGAAACATAAAGCACCACATTCGGAAGTTTTAAAAACGTCTGATAGTTAGAAAACTGTATTTCCCTTTGCGATTTGCGTTAAAACAAAAAGAAATAAAAATCCCGTTTGTTTCTTAACGTTGTTTGTTCGAGACGCAATTGTTGTAGACGTCGAACCAATAAACTAGTTGTTTTCAATCCTCTAGCGCTTTCCTGTTGGACTTCATTTGCTTTCAAAAAGTATATAATCTTTAGATACTTATTTTATCCTATAGCAGTCGCACTGCTCTGTAGAACTTGAATGCATTATAATATGAACGACACATTTTTATAATTCAGATTAAACTACAAACACTTTTAAAACTCATCTTTACGTGTCGTCGCATTTATCTCCATAAAATATATTGCATGACAAATCATGCAATATATTTTCAGTAAACAATAACAATGTTAAAAATTCAGGTCCATGTATGAATAAGGAAAAATAAAATAAGTGAAATAGTTTTCTTTCTTTTCAAAATGCATTGTGGTTTAAATGTCGTATAAGGTTTTCGTCTCAGCATTTGTCTTTCGTGTCTTGAAAACGACTTTACGGATTTCCGTGCAGTTTGTTGCACCTAAATCCTATGTACGGGACAGTAATGTTATCATTGGATTTAGATCTGTAACAAAATATATATACATATTTTTATGTAATTTGCATATGATGAAACTACATTTATCGCTTCATGGATCACCTCACCTCACAACCACCATGTTAAACTTGTACTTTTCGAATGTACTATCAATTTTATTGCTATTTTGTTATACATACATACATTTTATTCTACTAAACATAATTTTGCTCTAGACTAAACTTGCATTATGAATAAGTCTACTTCTTTCCTTTAAAGCCTTAAATAATTTTTACAACTCTTGAAATTAAAAGCAATTATGAAATAATAATTACAAATGATTCGCTAAGTAATCCTTTCATCCCACTCACCCCTTGATCTCAAAACAATGAACTTATTTAATTACAATGCCCGCTTAATTACTTTAATTCGGTTATGATTCTATATTTAATATCATATTATTTTACAAATTGATTGCGTAATCAAATTATACTAGATTACAAATATTACTATACTGTAACAATTTTGATTAATTGTTTGCTTTCGTTTACATCGATTATAATAACTAATGTTTATATCGTAACTGAAGATTAAATGAACGTACGTTTTTATGCACCAGATTATTATAATTAAATTATTTACACTATCATTTTTTAATTATATATTTACCAATATAACAAAATAGTCCGGGTAACTTTCCCCCGAATTTTTTGTCTTATTTGAAGCATATAATACGCAATGTGTTTATTATCAGGCGGGATTGCTCCGAGCAGCTGCCGAGGTCCACCAGCATTGACTCCGTGGTGGAAGCTGCGCTGGTGGCGCGCCGCTCCGAGCCCGCGCCCGCCACGCTGCAGCTGCCGCTCTCGCTTGTGTCTCCGAGAGCCAAAACGCAGAGAGGACAGGCAGGTGAGTGGACACAACTGGGAAGATGCAATGGATAATGCCCGGTCATGTTATGTAATTGTATGATTGTTTCATACTTTGGAATGCTATACTGAGAGAGGGGCAGGTATGTTACATGATCCGGACGTTTCTATGAAGTTAAGAATACTGAATACTGTTTTTTTTTTTATTTAGGTTATGACTGAAATGACGCTGACATAAGTATAGTGAAGATATACGTTAAAAAATTACACAGCAGCAGATAGAAAGTTTTTTTTAAGTAACATTTTGTATCAGATAAGAGAATGATGAAGAAGTATATTATTTTAAAGAGATAACGTTAAGTCCATGTTAAGGATAAAAGGTAGTATTCTTACGCTGCAAAGAAAGCAATTTCAACCAGACTACTAGCTGGGGATTAGATTATAAATTGTTAGTAACGTTACAGGGTTTTGATTTTGTTAGCAGACGTAAAATATTATTCTGTTGAAATATAATAGCTTTTACTCGCATTACACAAAGCATCGCGTCTTTTCTAGTTTTGACGAGGAATTTACATTTTAAGTCGAACACACATTGAACACCTACAAAAAAATTGATATTCCGTTCAAGCAAAATTTAACAAGGGTCTACCCTTGTTTATCCGAATCCTTTGGGAAACTATCCTCATTCGAATATACGCCACGAACGGATCATATCACTTGTACTCACATGAGATCCATCTCCCACGACTTAGATAAGGGCAGAAATGAGAAACTGAAACCACTTCCGTATTGTTTTGTACAAAAGATTTTTGCATTTTCCATTCGTCGTTCTTATATCTAGCCTTCTAGCACGACTAAAAGCTTTGAAATTTCGTTGTTCTCAACGTTTTTTAATATTCCTAGATGCATTTTCTGCTCAGGTGCTAATTTTTTTTCTATTTTTCATTCCGGAACGCAAATTTCTAAATGGCAACATTATTTTATGCAATACGAGAAATAATTGTACGACAAGAATAAAAATATTGCAACGATATCACTTGACGCATACAGATATAATGTGAAAGAGATTTACGTGTAAGTTGATCAGCTTATTGAATGAGATTTCAATAATTATGCACACATATATAAGCAGTATGAATACTGACTTACTAAAACTTATCTAAAATATAGTGTCTTTATACAAAGAAAATATAATAATATACTACTTCATATTTATATAGAAGAGGACCTTTAAATGAAACTGGTGCTTTGTCAGTGAGAAAAAGGAAAGATATAGATTTCTAGGCTGCATTCCTTCTCGTAAATTTTTTTAAATACTTGCCTAAGAATTTGACGGCATGAATGTAAGAGATTTTTTTTTCATATTTAACTGGATTCCTAAAATACTTAACTTTTGTTAGTTAGGATGAAATCCTAATGGTTTTATTTCATGTTTAAGTTACATAGAAATAAACAAAAGAAAATTCTTTGATGCTATGGAAATATAAAAAAGCGCCAATGAAGTTTCAGTTTTAATATTTTCATTTGTGTTTCTTCATTGCAATACTAAAATGTTCTATGTCTCAACTCCCGATTAACAAAGGCCACAACTTCGTTAAAATTTTGTTGAGAAAAAACGAAATAACATTGCAGAAATCGTTCGTGAGATCAATACAGCAAACAAATCTTAGTGTACTAAACGCAAATAATGGCTGCGTGAGCCAAATAAATAACATTCGTTCGCATAAATTACTGATACTTCGCGTGAAATCCGCAAATGTGGTGTGAATGTCGTTTAGAGACACATTTGAGCCGAGAATATCGAAACGAGATGGCGTCGTGAGATGCTGACGGTACTCTAATGGCGTCTCTAATATATTATTTTCTGTTACAGAACGTAGAGTAGAACGTTCGCAACAGGGCTCCTTGAACTTATAAAAACGTCGCTAACCCTACATGTTTGCAAACGCATAATAATATTAATAGATCAGGCAGACAGTTTAGATGCATGGTTCATCCAATTTTGCTCAGATGTAGATGAAACTATAACTCATTTAATATTATTACGGATCGACTAGCTACTACTACTACGTACTAGCCCATACTAATATATCAAAAATAATGTATGGCTTGGAAACGTGCTATCTGAATTCCGAAGTGCGCTAAGTACGTACATGTGTACCCGCGTTTCGGAAACATCTTCAGCTATTATTCTGTTTCATCCTCCATGCTTGTAGTAATGTTACTAATTTCAATATGCGAGTAGACACGCCTACAACACAATTGTGCATATATTAACATATTTAACTCACAGAAGGTGTTGACAAAATAACAAGAAATATGAAAGCGTCAGCTCTGATATATAAAGTATGGAGCATAATATGAATATATATAGGAATATTTTTCTCGTCGGTAGCAATATAAGAGAGGATATTGTGATTGTATCTAATTTTTATTTGTATAATACAAAAACGTGGATTAGCGATATTTATCTGTACAAACTGAAAATAAAAATAAAACAGTGTTACGGCTTTTAGGTGTAGTGGTCCGGCGCAACTTAGTTATACGGTTCGTTAGTGAGTCGAGCGATTTGAATTAAAAACCATTCTTGCTGAATAGTCAATATATTCTGGCAGATTTTTTTTTTTTTTAATTAGTGGCTATACCTGCGTATATGCGTTATGGTTGTTTAATTTACTATACAATTGATAGAAAATGATGCAATGTCATAATTGACTTCTAAAATTCCATATAAATTACTACATTAAACATGAATCTAATATATTGTAGAGCTATATATAACATTTGGTAAAAGTGAAAATAATATGTAAGACAGTGCTTCAATTTATTCCTTTGAGTTTGAGAGATTTTGACGATTGCACCAATGAAATTTTATTTCCATCCAGTATCCATAAATAGTATTACAGTTTTGAATATCGGTATGTAGAATGCCAGTGGAATATATGTATTTGTTGTCAGATGCCCCTTAATCCCCAAGGCGGAGCGCAGCACGTAAACATTTCAAATATATTTAAAGTAAGTTTTGCCATAGCATTTTTGCGTTACGTTGTGTTTTAGATGGCTTTCACGAGCGATCGCACTTTGCCCAACATGAAGATTGATAGAACACAGCAGGGCTAAAAGTGGGATAATATCGCTTCCCTAGAGCTGCGTCACTTGCATGAAGCGTGTCCTCAGAGATGCGTAAATAATCTCAAAATTTCTGGTACCATAACTGAATGTTTCTTATATAGTTAATTCAGACATGTGTAAAATATAAATAATGCTTTATTAACGCTAGACGTTATAACTATATGAAAAAATATATAGGTACCCTGAAAATATAAGAAAGTTAAAATAATATAAATATATATCACATGACTATTTAAACTATTTTGTTAGCCCCTGTGGCCATGCACCTTCGTCAGTACAATACAGTTATTTTGTTCGGAAAATGAAGAATAGGCCGCAAGCACAAGCCACATAACATAATCTTGTTCTGAGTATTGGTAACCACACAGCCTTCAAGCCCTAGTTAGGCATCACGTCAGCAGGTGGCGACGCGTGATGGATGGCGAGAAACTTGCTGACTCACTGTAAATGATGCATCACTTCACCTCACTTCCTACGCTATATCCATCCATACAGCTGTATCATTTACTGCTTTATATATTATATTAACGCTTATACACCTCCCGCTTCTATTTTCCAATATATATGAGCAGAACTTTCAACATAATATATTTTTATATTAAATATCGCAGGTTATACCGTATAATAAAGTTTTGAACGTTATTATTCATCGTCCTCCTTCCTTTAAGAAGTAATTGCTCGATATGTTTGTCAGGCGTAAATATTTCAGATAAGAATATTTTTATAAAGTTCTTCCTTGCCCGTCAAACTCTTTGTTTAGTTAGTAAATCTATATATATAAAATTCTCGTGTCACAGTTTTCGTTGCCATACTCCTCCGAAACGGCTTGACCGATTCCTCTGAAATTTGGTAAGCATATTGGGTAGGTCTGAGAATCGGCCAACATCTATTTTTTATCCCGATATTCCTACGGGATACGGACTTACGCGGGTGAAACCGCGGGGCGCAGCTAGTTTACCTATATTATTAGGCAGTGTGGTATCTAAATAATAAATATAGATTCAGAAACTAAAAACGCATGCATTAATGATAGAATCAACTAAATCGTCACATACAGAGTATTTAAAAGTAATGATGTGACGGCAATGATTTGATCTTGGCAATTTAATGAACATACTCGTAATCAAGTTGACTAACGAAATTATTGTATTGTCACTGATCTTTGATAAGTGTCAATTTTGAAATAAATCTGTTTGAAGTCATAATCGAACCTTAAAGAGTCGATAACGAATAAACAGACAAACATACCAGTGAAGTTAATAAAAGCGGGTTAAAAATAGAAGAAAATTCTCTAAGCAAATATGCTGACTAGCTTCATAAAGTAGGTACGCTTAATAAGTGTGGAAATGACTCGCACGGCGGATCGGCAGCGGGTGTTAATTCAATTGGTGGCATTAATGTTCTGACTGGGGGCACACACTTTCATTCATTATTCATTTAAGTCACGCCCTCGTGAGTTATCATTTAAGGATCACTTTCTATTAGCTATATGGGCAGCAAATTATTATTGAAAAAAATCTATAAGGTTTAAGATTTCAATAGTTGACTACTTACATATTTGACGTGAGTAAAAAAGTGTCATTTATATAACTCTGTTATAATATAGTACATTTCAACCGACTTAAAGAAAAGAGAAACAAGCCGTTTAATTATCAATTCGACTCTATTTTTTATGTTTATTACCTCATAACTTCTTAATGGGTGAACTGATTTTTATGATTCCTTTTTTAATTGAAAGCTGGTTCCTATCATGAGGGCTCATTCCGTCTAATTCTGAACCTGAAATTAGAAGTATTAAGGAAAGGATTAATATATAAAACCATAGACTGTGAATGGTAAGAAAAATAATTTTGCTGCAAACTAGCTTTTGTCCGCACGCGTAAATTCGGAGTTTTATAGATATCATTATACACATAAACCTTCTTCTTGAATCACTCTATCTATTAAAAAAAACACCATCAAAATCCGTTTCGTTTAAAAATTTCGGCATACATATGGACATAGAGACAGAGAAGCGACTTTGTTTTATACTATGTAGTGATGATGTTGCAATGTAAAAGATATTTCGTAAAAACTCAATGAAACATTTTGTCTTTTCTTTCTCATTTTACTGGCTATTAAAGTGGGTATGTAATTTGGCAAAAAAAAAATCATGATTGCATTGACCGAGAACTTGAGGTTTTTCAGGAAGGTCAAAGCTACCTTCTAAATTATCTTCACTTAAAATTATGTAAGTTATGACACAGATAACATAATACTATCTTCAACTGGATCTTCTTCACATCTAAGCCACTGAATCGATTTGAATGAAATTTAGTACAGAGATAGATTGAGACTCAATAAAAAACATAGTTCCCGGTCACACAGAAGAAGAACTGTCTGGGAAAATCGGGTATCTCTATTTTTCCTTTGGCGTCGAGAGCAAAACCACGGGCGGAAATCTAGTAAGATGATAATTTTTTAATAAAATTCACGTCCTACATAATATAGTATTACGTTGAATGTTACGTTGTAATGTTTTCACGCGTGTTTGACGTAAGCGGCGCATAACGGGAGAGCGTGCTCGAAATATTAGCAACGCTTGACAATGAAAAAATAAGTAAACGGAGCAATTAGTGTGCAGCTAAAGTTCCATATAAATCACAAATACGACACTTCGGATGACGTCAATTTAATGACAATTACTAAGTTATAAATGTCAAATGTGAACATGCTATCAAATAATAAATAGCTATATTTTCAAGACTAGTGGGAAATGGTAACGAGATGCAAAAGTGGATTTCTATTTAGCAATTCTCTGATCACAAAAAAGCGTACACTTCCTTAAGAAATGAAACAGTACCATTTGTCGATGTTCGTAATTTTGTGGACAGAACGCATAATTTATGTAACGAGAGTCGTATGGAGGACAAATTAGCATAACCGGTCTGTCTGGGTTAGATGGGCATTGGCCAGCCCGCACTCCGCACTCCGCACTCCGCACTCACACCTCGCCAAACGACACTTGGTCACCAGTTCTGCTTGATTTATATAAGTGGTGTAATTTGTGTATTGTTTTGAACACAAATAGCTTCTTTACTTTGATCTTCCCCTTTAGAAGATGCGTTAATATGTATAGATGAAGAGCAAATCTATAATAATGTCATAAAGTTGATTAGTTTGTTTAGTTGAACGCGCTAATCTCTGGAACTACTGGTCCGATTTTACAAAATTCATTCAGTCTTTGATAGCCCATTTATCGAAGAAGGCTATAGGCTATATATGTACCACTGGCGAAGTCGGGGCGCACCGCTAGTAGATGTGATCCAAACTAAATAACGTCTAAGTAGGTATGTCAAAGTCAGCAGCTACACAGAATAAAGTAAAAATAAAAGTCTATCGCCGTACCTTAAAAGGGTCGTCGGTAATTTGGGGCCAAAACGTACCTCAAGTGTCATTGATAGAAATCGACATTCGGCCCTTGGCCCGACCCTGAGAGTGACTTCCAACCTCCGGATATCAATTACGATTCATTGCTTTCTAAATATAAGTAAATAATAAATTGGTAATATTATTATTTATCAACAAAAGAAGCAAAAATATGGCTTTATATAGCGTAGTATACTTATGCATTATGCGTGTTCTGCCGGTACACTACACTGAGAGCTCTCGTTACGCGATAATTCACGTACGTATGTGCGTTCGTAAAGTAAATCTTCATAATGAGGAATGTAAAAAAATCCAAGGTCAAGATGACATCAGAAAATTGCGCCATATTCTAGTAACTTTAAGTAATTGTCCATAACTATGATTTTATTAAATTAAATCTTAAATTAGGAATTTTGGTTCAAGTAATTTTTGATCGACCTCATTTTTTTTTCAAATAAAGTATAAACATAGACTCTCTTTATCGTAGTTGAAAGAGATCACCAGAACGCTTCCAAAATTCACCGTAAATATGACTTGATTCATCGTCTTTGCAAAAAAGTTAAATATTTCTTGACGCAAAACGTATGCACAGAAAATATAAGCATCCATACTCAACAAATTGTTTCAAAGACAAAAGTCTTCACATCCATCACAGAAGGCAGGTTAACGTCAATAAAGCCTCATAGAACAAGCCTGACTCACGGTCAACTCATGTAGCCCGTAATGTCAGCCGAATGCATAATAAGCGACAAAAAACAACCACGCGAGCATTAATATAATAAACAAAAGATTGAACCTACATACTGCTTACAATGCTGAGCTTTCAAAGCCTTTGCTTGCGCTGTCCTTGTCGCTCTCATTGTTAAAATATATCTGTCTCTGTCGGGGCGACGTGAGCGTCAGCTAGCGGCTGGTTGCAGAACTTTGTGACAGTTGCCTGCGCGCATGTTCATTGTATTGTGGTATTGTAAGTAGAGACTTAATTCGGGAATGAATATTAAGTGTTTACGAAAAAATAATGGTTTTCTAGGGAAGTGTGTGAGCGGTAGCGCTCGTGTGTGTGACGTCACGATGTGTTTGTGTCAGTAAATGAGTGTCCGAGGCATTGTTGACATATCGGGCCTCTTGACCTGGAGTCCTAAGAACACTCTCAAGATAAAGCTTAAACGTATGTATTTTATTCAATTAATTTTTTGACAAAATTAAATCTTATTTTCAATCGTCTGCGCCACAGATAATCCAAATGAACCACTTCACTTACTTATTGGAGAGACGATTAAAATAATTCTATTATATTTAAAATATTCATAAACACGTAGAGCCGACACTCCATTTAGTTATTTTGCAATTTATTAAGAAGAGTTTGTTCAGGTCAAATTGCTGTCTGTGGTCTACACCTTGAAATTTCAATATGAATCTTTAACAAAACGTTTGTTTTACCGACGATAATCTTTGCAATAGCTCTTTTATTTTATTTGTAGTTGTGACAGTGACATGGGTTTAGCTTTGGAGATAATGTATGTATTCCTAATTACACAGATTTTAAAAACCTTTTCTTTTAACATAATCATTGACTAAAGGAATTTGAAGTATTATTCTTAACTGAATGTTTATAATATAATACGATATTTCAAAAGGTATAAATAATTGAAATTGTTTTAATATAAAATTGTTATAAAATACAGGAGGCGGGAATTGATGGAAGAGATTTATTATCTTCCATCAATTTAAGATTTTGTGTTTACGGCGAGGCTTTACCGAATAAAATGATCGACATTTGTAAAATTGGATAAATAAGTGATTTATTTGAACGATTAATTTTCATAAACTCGGACGACTTTGCGAATATTTTGCGAAATATTACGTGTGAACGAAATCGTGTAATGAATTGCGAAAACGTTAAATGATGAATAGCATTGTAGCATTGTGCCTCCGATTTAACTCGTTTACAGCGCTGTGTCCTTTATCACGTGCATCGTATTATTGCTTAAACTGTAAAAACAGAGATAAATTTTGATTTACATATAATGTAGTTGAAGTCTAGATATATTTTTGTAAATGCATAAAACATGAGTTGGGATAAGCCCGCCTTTTGTACAGTTACTATTTTGCTGATTTTTTTTTGTGAATTTTTTATTTGGTGTACAATAAACAGTATTTTTTATTACAATTATTTTCATTGTGTGTGTGCAAAACGATATTATACATTATAAATACTATGTTAAGTGTAAATTTTACCAAAAAATTATAAGAAAATTGAAAGTCTTAACGATAGATTTAAAACGTGACTATTTCATTATTCTGAGTATTATTACTTGGCCCATGCACTCATTCGTAGCAAATTGAATGCAGTAAATGGATTGAAATAAGTAATGAGTTCCGTTAATCCCTTACTTCTTATCTCTAATTCTTTATCAACACTCGCATAAAACGCAAGAAAATACCATTAACAATATGAATGTATCCGTGTGGCCTTTCCATGTTAGCCCGTAGACAGGAGCTACTAGAGGCAAAGCATGCGCTAGACATACAATGCGGTATCAATAAATATAATGATCCTTAATTGCCATGAACTCCAATAACCTCAATACTGACGTAACCTCAAGAATTCTCTAATGAATACTAATAATAGTGTCGTTTAGACGTGGCGATGCAGCGGATCCGATACTTGGCGTGGAGAGCGATCGATGGCGCTCCAATTTAATAAGAGCCCGAGCTGGGAGGTCAAGAGGTGTCGTTAACTGATCTAATATACGACAAATTGATTTTATGGAGCGAAATCGTGTCCGTTCCGGATCGTTACGTGTAAAACGTTTGATTATTTACGTGGATTGCACGTGGGCAGACAAAGTTGCCGCTTGGCTAAATTACGAAAATATATATAGGTACATGTTTTTCTGGTATTGAATATGAAGATTGAAAAGCGTTATTGAAAGAAGTCTCGTCTGAATAAATGTTTAAGTTTAGTTTTCAATTCAAGAGACCTTCTTAAATTGAACATAAATGTTGTGCAAATGTTTAAACATCAATGATATTAAAATTTAAGAGTTACATTTTCTTTGATGTATTATATGAATTGGATTTTGACGAAACATAATTTTACGTTTCCCTAAGAAAAGGAGGGTTCGGGTCAGATTGAGTAATTCATTTCTTCGGTGAAAAGAGAAGTAATGGCATATTGGTAGAAAATAAAACGTAAACGTATTAACAGCTTATAGGTCTACGATTTTGTTCCCATTAATAAGACAACACATTATATATATAACATTATACAGTTATACCAGGGTTTTTTTTACAAAATTATACAATGTTTTTCAAGTATTACGAGTACATAGCGTTTATTGTTACTTT
This sequence comes from Zerene cesonia, assembly GCF_012273895.1. Taxonomy (NCBI): domain Eukaryota; kingdom Metazoa; phylum Arthropoda; class Insecta; order Lepidoptera; family Pieridae; genus Zerene; species Zerene cesonia. The sequence goes on along the minus strand of NC_052116.1, from coordinate 9,624,215 downwards.
TATTTACGACTTTTTTTTTCATGCGAGATAATTGTGTAAGTGGGATAATAATGCGAAAGTTATGTACAACTATTATTGCCAAATACTCAAGATAACACGATTTAATGTAATGTCTATAGTTTATATGTAATATGTATTTGCTGTTGGTATTCCATAAATTAAATAAATAAATAAACCATATCGTGTAAATATTACTTGCTATTCTTTTAGCGCCGGTTGATTAGTACAAGCGTAAAATTAATGAATTTCTACGTACAGCCAGCTTGTCTAGTAGCGAGAATTTATAATTAGCTATGTATTAATATGCAAGCCTCATATCGTCTACTGCGAATCAATGCACGATGCATACCTAATGCATATAAAAGTGATGCACGTTAGTTTTGCGCTTCTATTTGAATCGGATCGTATAAGTTATAAGTGCGTTGGGAAACGTTAATGGAATTGATGTTTAAACAATGCATATTAAATGTGTTGCTGAAAGTTTGCGTAATATGAAAGAAAGTTTTGTGATAATAATGAAAAAAATATGTTTAGTTACATTGTTTCAAACGGTGATATATAGATAGATATGTTTCTTAAACTCACTTCTGTGCGGATCAAAGAATAACCCGAAATTGAAAGTACACTTTTTAAAATTGCATTAAGTTTGATTTTACCTCATGTAAGATAACAAATTTGTAAACTGACCATTTGTCATAATGTGACCATTTTACACTAGTAATACACAACAATACACAACATAAAGAAATATTTATCTAGGTAGTGAAATATTTAAATACCTTAATCCGATATATCTAATGTACCTAACTACATACTAGTAATATACTCGTAATATCATCAAAAGACAAGCCAATCTAGTTTCTATTGCTAATTATATTTACGCTTGTGTATTAATAAAACTTTCATACCACGCTTATAAATTACGATAAATTTAATGTTAAACTCACATTTCATAATTAACAACAAGCACATTATTGCAATAATAATAAATGATTGTTAACAAATCTATATAAAATTCCCGTATCGTGTATCCGGTGTACATCATAGCCAATACCTCCATTGTTCTGGCTATTTAACACCAATGTGTCCACTCAACCGGACAGATCAATAACTTGCTAATATCATGTAAATATCATTTAAATTGCAAATTTCTATATGCATTACGCAACTCTCCAGAGTCTAGAGTATGTTCGGAGAACGCAGAATTCATTATGCTCGATGACCAGCATGCGTATTTTCAGAATCCTACAATCAATGCAGAGAATAGTATTCTACAAAGATCTGAAAAGATGGGTAAAGAATTTCTAAGTACATAATTAGAATTATCTTAAAGTTTTCGTTTGCAGATCACACATCTTGTGGTTATCGGCGAGATTCTCCTATTCTTCTTCAAACATGTTTTTCGTACTTCGTTTGAAGTTGAATAATGTGTAGAATCTATAATTCGCAATAAAATTTGTTAATTTTAGCAAAAATATAGAAATAAATACAAAATGTCGAAGCCAAAGTGTTAAGTGGTAATTAATGAACACTTTAGAGCCGCTAAGATGGAGCGAACCTCAGATAGGTTTATAAGATGATACCTCATTTGCATTCTTATCGACAACTATTGCATTTTATCGAGTCTTCGATAATCTATTTATGTAATATTGTATCGCTGGATATAAATATAAAACAAGTTGCAGAGAAATAAATGAACAAATATTTTCTTGATTGTAAAGATATAGCCTTTGCTTCTAGTAGACAGACATCCATTTGCATATATATGTATCGAACTCAGATATATTTAAATTTTTTAAATGTATTTAAAAGCAGAATAGCTGTATGATATAAAATGATAAAAATTTAGTTCGTTGCTCTGTTAGAATTCGCAGAATATCTTTAAAGATGATGATATAAAAAGAAGCATTACCGTAAAAGCAGCTCCGTTTCCCTCAAACCTAACAAAGCGTGTGCACCACGAGTAGGTTCCCGCGACGTCATTACTTCCTGAAAAACTCATTCAGGAAACCAATGTTCAGATTTATTATACTAGCCTTCCCCCGCGGCTTCGCTCTTATGGTCAGAGGAAAAAATCGGCAATCCGAAGTTTTTCCCACATAGTTCCCACTCATTCCCGAGGGAAAATAGAAATTCGATATTGTGGACAAAATGAGCTAATTTTTATTGTATACTTGATTATTGCACACACACTAAAATACAATAACATACAGTTAAACCTCCAATTCACACAATTCCGCTTAACTCCTCATGGTAATAGATTAAACAGAAAAGATGCTATTAGAAAGATAGGTGTATTATTTTTTAATAATATTAAATATTGATAAAGAAAGGAATTACTACTAAAACTTACTCTACTTAAAATAACTTTTTAAAACTTTTTGTTAGTTGTAAACTAATCACCACTGAGCACCGACAATTAACTACAATAATGGGGAAGTTGGTCACAAGTAACTACAATGAAGGAAGTTTGAGTAAATAATATAATACCCGCTGAGACATTACTTGAAAAGGAAAATTTGTAATTTTATAATAACGATTATCGAAAAAATAATGAATTTGAAGTAGCATTTTATTCAGTTATTCTCTATCGCATGAAAGATGACCTAACATTATTCAAATCGGTAAATTTGTCGCGAATTACCTATTTATTATATTTATTCTCTTTTATTTATATTTTTTCTAGAAATTAACGCCTTTTTAATGGATTTTAAACGCGAATTATTTATTATTTAACCCGGCGTTTTGACTTACGAACACTTCACAGCGAGCGTGGTCGGGTCGTGGTCTTAAAATCGGTTAAAAGTTTTTAATTTCTAGATGTAAAATACTCGCGCGAAAGGGAAAGCAACGAATGTATATTTCTATGTTTCTAAATCTTTGACATAATTCACATAATGAAGGTTACAACTCTCACATAGCATAAAAGCCAGTCCAACATCCGTACATCATTCATGGAATATAAATCCTTGGCATCGCCTTAAACCTTTTTATTGTGAAAGAAGTGAGCAATAATCTTCGGGCTCGTGTAAATTGGCACAAAGCCCCAAAAGAAATATTCGCAGGATTTCTGTCAGCCGAAGGGAAATCCTGACGAGCCTACTCTGTTATTTCAGGCCGAAAGCAAACTCGCGTTTTTTCATTGTCGGTGCTGAATTCATTTAAAACAGAAAACTGTCACTTTCGGGTTGTAAAATTTTGCTTTGTTAAATTCTTAATTGTGTGCTTAGGGAAAATTATAATGAAAGCTGAGTATTGTTACACATATTTTATAATTTGCTTATAGACTTATTCAAATGCAATAAATATTTATAAAGTAATAACGATATGTTTAAATCTGTCCAGTCACTAAAAACGGAATTAAGAATAAAAACAAACATAATCCGACAGTCGTGTTAAAACTGAAGTCGTCTTTATATGAGAATATAAAACTGCTATTATAGATAATTTAATATATAAAACATTAAACACAATGCAAACAAGCATTAAGGGGACGAGTTCGAAAATGACATCTAGTCAATAAAAAGTTTAAGTGCTCGTTAAGCCAGACCTAAACGCGAATAGTAAACCGCTAACTACAACTTACTTCTGTTAAATCAGACGAAAACTTGTGCGTACATTTACATCTCATTTCATTTACATCGCATATACCCATTAAACGCCCTTAAATTTGTAAAATAAACGAAAAGCAAAACAAATTGTTATCTTTATGGCTCTATCAGGTTTAACGACGATTCGTAATCTAAACGGATTATTTAGCCCACTTTATGTTTTTAATTTCATTAAATTACTGTATTGAAAAGATAATTAATAAACATACTAAAGATGTAAGTGTGAAAAATTAAAAATAAACTTGGACACATTAATTAAACCGGTTGCAATAAGAAACGTGTTTTTTTACGTCAGAGCAAGCGAGGGAGGTTGGGCCAGCTGATGTTTAGTGTTCATCACCACACACCACCCATTAGTTATTTCATCGTTAGATGTGGATTATATTAATTACTTACATGTGATATTATGATCCGCATAAATCTGAAATATTATAACAATTTCGCTAACGTAATCGAAGCAGTAAGCTTAACATGTAAAAATCTTATTCAACTCGACTTTAACATTCAATAAAAGTCGATTGTTTATTATGTCCACCGTCCGCTATCTACATCTGAATTAAATCTATTTGATTAGTCTATTCGCAAAAACATGGCGCGTTTGTTATTGTTAAAGCCATCACGCGATAATTGTAAGAAAAACTAATGTTTTGACATGTTTTATTTATATCAACTATTCACATAATCGTTTATTTGCTTTGTTATTTATTACTTTTACTTTTATTCGCTTGTAGTCTTGTATTTTAAATAGATAAGTTAATTACGTGTATTCATTTATCATGTTATATATAAAGTCAATCGAAATATTCTCAGGTAAATTCTCATAAATTCGGATCGAAGTTGCATAAGAAATGTTTTCTATTGTATCTTAAAGGTAACTTAAACGTGGCACACACGAAATCGCCTGTCCTCAAACATATAACAGTTGATGTGCGTGTATATGGTGCGCTTTCATTTGGGGTCACATAGCGGTCGCCCAAACTGTTACACACCGCGTGTCATTGTCACGCGCCATACCTCCGTGCCCTCTCGCTTGTATCCTCACGATATGTTATGTGAAATTATAATTATGCTTTGTTTTGGTACTACCATTCTATACGTATTCGTACCACGCATGTATACAAGACTCTAGAACTTTTTTTTCAAACATTTCCCTGTAAATGTAGTGTTCTTACGAATGGTACAATGCAGGCCTGCAAGTTTCTTAGAGCATTTTCATGTAACGCAAGTTTTCTGCCAAAGCTCGATGCTCTGTTCGGCGCAATACTCACAGCATTTGAGCATTTACCTGTTATATTTCGCCAATTATGAGTGAAGAGGTAATAATGAACGTATAATTTCGAATTTCATTGATATGAAATATTAACATTTCAAACTAAATTTGTGTCGCTTTTAGTTGATTAAAAAGCTATCTATTTTTGTCAATTATAAGTTTTGTTCCATATAGTTCCATTTTATCACAATCTCTACCGAAGGATGGCTCATTTAGTCGGATTTATAAACGCTTCGTAAACAACAACTTTTATTTGTTTATTTATCATAAAAATATTTACAGGCTTATTCATATGGAGATTTTTATTATGCAGTATTGTGAAAACCTGGCGTTTGAAATAGGTCACAAAATATGCGGTAGAAGTCATTAGATCCTCCTGCGTAAGAACATAAACACGATAATCCCATTATTCCAGCACTGGCAGCAATAAATGTAGTCCATGAATAAAATCCCTGTATTTTATTATTGAATATATAAAATGAGGAACGTAAAATTAAAGAATAAATGATGATCTTAGAATATGAATAAATTTTCTCTTTGCAATACGTAAATGAAATAAACATGAAACAACTTTTTTGTGATGGCGGCCATCTTCGATTTGAAATTTGTCATAGTGTACACATTATTCTACTATTCAAGCTCTTTTATTTGTTACCCATCTTAAGATAAATACTTTATCTGCCATTCTGGGAGTCAGCTATGATTGACTAACATAGTCAATATTAAGCAAAATCGTTTCATCCTTTCGGGAGCTACATTGCCGCAAACACTCATAATATACTCAGACACGCCAAATGAAACCGTTGCTTATTGTGACGGATTGTAATAAACAGATCTAGCAAACTCGTTTTAAGAAATTCGAAAATGGAATTTATTTCTTGATGTCAATATTATTAGAAATTCTTTAAATTTTACATGTTGGAATAGTTAGTTCCATAATGTACAAAAGCAAAACGTTGCACAAATAAGCAAAATAAAATAAATTTAAATGTCAAATGTATCGTCGATATTCTAAAGCGCAAATAAATATAACAGTAACAGTGAATGGTCAAAAGGCCTGCTAATGTCCCGTCGTCTGCCGCCCGCAGACAGGCTGGCGAGACGGCCTCCTTGGGCTCCCGTTCGATGCTCAGCACTCATTATCCCTGTGCTCCTTCGGGCGAGCCAATAGATGCTTCAATCATTTTATCCTGTTCCTTCACAACCTTTGATCGACGACGTGGTATTTCATAATCAAATAATTCAAACATTCCATATATAACTGTTAGAAATTAAAATGTATCATCATATTCATATTATATAATCTCATATTTTCACGGAGAGAAAAATTTTATATAAAATTCAACATCAAACTTTGTTAAGGTTTTAAATATAGCATGTTTATCAGGTTAATTATTTTCCCACATTTATTAGAAAAGGCATATGCCATAATCGTTCAAGTTCAGAAATCGCATAACCGCATCCCACATGGGAATCCCACATCGCACCAGTTCTCATTTCTCGGCGCAGCCAACTGTCGTGTTACGCTCGGTGGCTCACAGCAGATGGTGAATTGGACGGCTCTATGACCATTTGTTTTACTAATATTGTTTGGCATTCAAAAATGCATTTAGGCGATGAAATATTTAAAGTTTATAATAATAATAAATAATAATATTACACTAAATATACTCACATACGTACAGACCACCACGGATTATTGAAAAAATGACTGCATAGACTTTACTCGTGAGACTTAATATGTGATTAATAATAATAAATAAGATTCTCTGTATTCACATTTCATAGATTTCTTATTAGACGCCCGTTTCGAGATCAGTGGTAACGAACAAGGATCAAAGTATCTTACAAGTTAATCCAGATTAAGCTACGTGTGACGAATTACACATAAATCCATTCAATATTTTTTTCCAGCATCCTTACCAACCATCGCAAAAAGCAGCAGAATTCCTCATTTAGGTAACTGAGATAGTCAAATTCGGGTTTATGAAGTCCTAAAAAGATATAACATACACGTCCCAACAACAATGGAGCTAGGATAATAGGGAAAACTTGTTGTATAGAGCCAGTTGTCGGGCCGTTTAATCCATGTTGGGAACTAATAAGGCCTGTTTGAAGCTCATAATCCCTCAACTACCTGACCTTCGTGGATGTGGCTCATTTAGACTTTGCTTTTGACCTATTTATTAATTGACAATCAACTCCATCTCGACTGTGTCTGGGTTAAAATATTGTATAAATAAAGAAATGACCTATATACTTAGTCTGGCCATAAATACTGTTACACTTAATTATAAAAAAATATTACATTTGAATTTCGAATCTGTC
>NC_052116.1:9582977-9616006 GCF_012273895.1 Zerene cesonia | reverse complement strand
AGTAATAAATGTTATTTGCAGTTAACAATTTTCTTTTTTCTTTATTACAATATTTATGGCAAGACTAGGTATTCATAACTGACTATTGTAGCGTAATTGTCGTGGAAATTACTGTTTTATAACATATTTATTTTATTTTAAGTAAACGTTTAACCCGCTTATTTTTATCTTCAAAGGTTGGATTGTATAGAGATGCGGGTATATAAATACATAAACCTAGAAAGCTTTGAGATTGGAAAACAATTGAAATCTTCGTTGATTCTGCTGGCACTGCCTTACTGCGAACTGGTCGAAAAAATAACAAATAAAAGAATTAATATAATTCATCTTATTTAATTTTTGAAATATTACGTGTAAGTCCGATTTTTGCATAAATTTAAATGTAGCAAATTTAATAGAACAAATTTAATAAATATCAATTATAGTAAATAAATTACCCGGGAATAACTGCAAAAGCATCACTCAGTTATCATTTATTAATTCCACATACCTGTATTTCATGTTAAATACGTAATAAAAAGCTTACAGCAGATATCTTGAATCAATTAACAGAAGGACTGCGCTCAGGAAACTATGATTAAAGGAATTAATGAAGTATCAAACGGTGAAACGAGTATCTTTTATGAGCAATGCAGTTTGAATGCGATAGCGGTCGTAGCCTCTACTGACCTTATGATTCAGAGAAGTTTCACATCATTATAAAGTAATATAGTTTCTATGTTAATTATTTTGTAAAGATATTTTAGTATTGGCTTTATAATCTTGATTATCGAAATGGGTTATGTTATTACTCTGACTTATGTATTACTCTATCTTTTATGAACTATACATTTAATTATTTAAGTTCTAAGTATCATTTAGTGTAAGACATCATGTCATGAATATATAATGTCAATGGAAGACACAATAAACGTAGACGAAGCTCAATTGTATCCATTGTTTGTGCTCATCAGGCTAGATTAGGAAGTAATAAGTTATAGGCCCGGGTAATTGTATATTTGTGTGCACAACGTGACGGGACCCCGGGCGTCCCGGATGACTGGGCTCGTGTAAGGTCCCCGTCTAACGGTCAGGGTTTATCGCTGAGCTGTGACGTAATGCTTTGTGACGAGGCTTAGCTGTGTCAGTCAAAATTAATATCCTTCTTTTACGTGCCGTGCCAAAAACGAGGGGATTGTGGAAAAAATAGCGTTATAAAGATCCCTTGATAACAGCCCATAATGGTTTAATTAATTTTCCTACGATATTACATATATTAATGTATGCACGCAAAGATGACTGATCTATCAACGCACAGTCTAAAATACTCGACAGATCGGGATGAAATTTGACATGCAGATAGCCACTATGGTGTATCTTAGTGGATAAGAAAGGATTTTGATAAATTCTACACTCATGGGGATAAATAGGAAAACAAAGTTTGTACCATGAAAACTTATTCTGACCATGCAGGCGAAGCTGCGGGCAAAAGCTAAGATATTTGTAATATAACTTGAACAATTAAGTGAATCATAAACCTTAAATTAATGACCTTATTGAAAGACTCGAAATTGCGAACATAAAATATACTAACTTCTGTAGCTTTATTAAAATTACCAATTGCGTACAATGAACACAAATAACCAGAAATATCTAAATAGTAATTGGCCTTTCGATTATGACTTACGCTCATAGCTGAAGATTACGAAATAGCTTCAATTATAGAAATAATTACAATCGGTTAGAATTGAAACTGAACTAACTCACGTCAATTAGCTGCTTATTGAGGATTCTTTGATCTGCATTATGGTTATTAATTATTTAACTTACTGTAGGCATTATGCGGAGTTATAATGTAAAATTAATTTATAGTTAAAACAATGCTATAAGCGTCTACTTATTTGTCTCAATTAATCAGCTATATAAAGTAAAACCTGTAAACTACACGTTCCTTAAAAGCGCAAAATGTTTCACTTTGTATTCTCAGTGAGAGCTTTACCGGAGTGAAAAACGCAAGCTCTGAATTATTCAGTATGTTGTAGCGTTCATCAAAAAACTCCTTGCCTCGTAGAACATCTGTGTTTAAGGAAATGACTTTACTTTGTAGAATGGTGCCTAATTATTTTTGCTTACAGTATAATGTTCATTCTTACTTTTAAAATTCATCCGAAATATTGAAATTCATCCGAAAAGTGAAATATTAATAAGGCCACACCTTATTAATATTTCACTTAATGCAATCTTGTATTTTAACTGTAGTTAGTGTATTTTAACGTTTAATATGATGATGTATTTAATTCTTAAGAACATATTTTTCAAAGTACTGCATTACCGTGCATTATTAATAAAAAAAATGCTTTTCTATCTTCGTCATTATCTATATATATCTTCTATATATATAAAATTCTCGTGTCACAGTTTTCGTTGCCATACTCCTCCGAAACGGCTTGACCGATTCCTCTGAAATTTGGTAAGCATATTGGGTAGGTCTGAGAATCGGCCAACATCTATTTTTTATCCCGATATTCCTACGGGATACGGACTTACGCGGGTGAAACCGCGGGGCGCAGCTAGTTATTTATATAATTTTCTATTCACGATACAGTAGATCACTTTCGACTTGACATAACTAAATTTAGTTGCGTTGTAAATACTAATGGAGTCAATAGCCTAGATAAAATACAAAGCCTATCAGACTAGTTCCATGAAATGAGCGATAAATAAGTTGATTATAAATCGAATCCACAATGACTGATGTAAGGCATTTTGCAGTAAATGCTGAGCACATAACACAGGCATTGCAGCCTCACATTATTACCAAAGTTTGTGGACTATCGCCGATAGAGCACTTTGGTTAACAGCTCTATATCCTAACTTTTATCCCGCAATTTATTTCGTTCACATATTTTCTTTAAACGTTCAATTTCATATGGAAATTGGCAATTGCGTTCTTTAGAACTAAATCGTTTTTCGAAATAAACAACTCTTAAAAGCCCGATGGTTGCGATACATTTTAGTTCGAGCGGGAGGTAATGCTGCAGATTCGAAAATGGGACTAAATGACAACAATTTTCTATGAAACACAAAAAAAGTCAATCGGTTTAAACCCTATCTTGGAATTGTCCAGGAATAAAACCACAAAAAAATGTCGAATTTAGAACGTCGGTTGAAAATAAAGAAATGTACCGCCAGGCCGATTTTCCTATTCCATTAAATTAATAGATGTTTTCTACTTTCTTTATTATACTTTAATTACAGTTCTTTACTGAAGCCAAATAAAACAATATTAATATTTAATGGATATAGTTCATAAGTTTTAACAGTTATCTACGCTTATTATTTATAAGCGGTACATAGTGTCGCTACTGATTTTTGCTCTGATTTCATTGATAATAGTATTTTCTTGTGTTTGGTTTTACGCGAGTATTATACATTTAGAAATTAAAAACTTTTAGACTGAGTCTCCCCGTGACCACGCTCGCTGTAAAGTGTTCGAAACGTCGGGTTAATAATATAATGAATAAATCGCGTTTAAAATCCGTTGAAAAGTTTTTAATTTCTAAATTCATTGATAATTTCAAATTCCTTATATTGTGTCATCTGAATGCTTTGATTTTAACGTTGACCGAACGTAATGAGTAAATTGGAATACTATATTTGAACAATATTATTGTAATTGCGTTAATATTACACAATTAGATAATCTTAATGATTTGTCTCTTTATCTCCAACAATATCAACGCTATTTGACCGGTTTTGATCGGTGTAGTTGTTACGGCAAACCATTGGTAGGTGAGATACTTCTATTCAATATATATTGAATGTTTTAGTGCCGTATTTGGTGCATAAATTCATAAAATTTTCATGTGTTAAGTTTTAAATAAAATAAGTCGTAATTTCTTAACAAAGAAATGATGTAACTGCACTCCTAAAACAATACCCAAATACCTATTCACATAGGTCGTATTATTTATATTGCTTGTAAAGTTCTACAACTTCGACTACATTGACACTGTAAATTTGACATATGAAACAATTATATCTACATAAAAATAAAATGCCTGCAAATTATCAGAACTAGACCCAATTTAAATAGGACCAAACGAAAGGAATGCTTTTAAACAAAAAAAGAATCATAATTATCTATTTTCCCAGTCGAACTACTGACGTAAATGAAGGAAGAAATGCAGTTGAATTGTGAACCTCATCCTTTTTTGATGTCGGTTGAAAATGTAGTTTGGAACATTAAGTGCCTTAATTATTTATTCACTTGATTTCCATACTTACAAGCGGCTCGGGGCATTATTGACTTATTTATTTTAGCCATATGAGCTTAAAAAAAGAATACAATTTGTTGGACGGCCTTATAACTTAGAAGCGATTTCTTCCAGGCAACCAGGGCAAAAATAAAAGGTAACATAATGAGAGTATAGTGCGGAACGAGAAAAATAACATCTATAATAAATATACACACACATATATATGAACATGGTAACCAATAGGTATTTGTATAAGTAATTAAATGTTATGTCTCCTCGCAAACACACTCGTACCTCGGAATGACGGTGAAGCAGAGGAATGCTAATTCCTCCGGGAGGACACCGGCCTGTGTCGGGTGCCGAATTCAGCTTAACTTGTTTCAACGAAAACCCGGTTAGACCAAATGTTGATAGAAATACGCTTATACGCTGGGTCACAGAGCAGCACTGTTCAATGAGAGATGTGATTTTTTAACCAACTTTTACAGTACAAATATACTTAATTATAGAAAATATGTAGATAAATAGGCGATAGGATTTTGCCAAAAAATACATGTAAAAGACTCAAATTTATGTGAAGTTGTCAAGAATAATTAAAATATATTATTAGAAGAAGCGAAGGAATTATTCAGCAGAAAGTAATTAATCAATAATAATTGCTTAAGAACCTATCATCTTTCAATACTTACCTAGGAAACGTTTGAAAAAAAAAATGAGAAAAACGCATTATAAGCTCAGTATAACATAGGAAATAATGACCACAGCATTCGATCCAATACATCTCTTTGTTTTACGACGCTTCCGCCACATTTACTTCGATTTATGTACTCGTTTAAGGGGCGAAACATTTATATTATATAAAACCTATTTAATTACTTCTTTGAGCATATACATCCTTCATTTAACTGAGCTACTGGCCGTAAAATTTCTGATAAATAAACCGTAGAAGATATTTTTGAACAAATAGAAATATGTTTTTTGATCATGCCTATAGCGTAAAGTCCTGGGAATTGAGTTAATTATTACATTGTTTACTCACAGACAATCGATACAAAGCAAAAAACACAAATCGTGTTTATGATTATAGTATCAGATATCACAATTATACTGCTTCTTTCTTAGGCGTGTAATGATGTGAAGCTTACAAGAATATGTTTTTCAAGATAGTTTAACAGCCCATTACAATGCTAGCCTGCACTAATGAGCTATTTAACGACGACACAATTAAGAGCAATAAAATAAACATTTAATCGAGAGCTTCATATACCGACACTACATCAAGTCGCTAATAATTGTAATTCAAAGAGTTGTCCACAGGCGACCTACTCGCGAGCGTGTTCGCACTGCGCTTGAATGGCACAATTATAATACGTACCTATAACTAGTATAGTATTATGTTTTCTGTGCCTATAATAACACAATTTTGTACATTCAAATGTAACATAAATTCTCTGACGTGAGCAAAAGATACGATAAACAACCGGACTGTAGATAAGCTGGATTACGCTATAGGCCATATTCTCTATTTATTCCTAAATCAAAAAACGTGCTTATTAAATCTATTTAAATCTATTTTAAAACCATTTATGACTTTATTGTTTCAATTCCTCTCCAGCCCTTTTCTTTCTCTCTTCCATCTTTTTCTTTTTCCTATCTTACAAAGTTGTTATTCTTCTATGAATCTTACGCGTCCCCTGCTAAAATGTTTATGAATGACTCTGTCGCTTACCAACAGGCGACCCACCACCTTGGCGTATGTGGTTTAAACATAGTCGACGCAACTATAATATCAACTATATAACTAACATGACAACCGCCACGTGTTTACATTCGTGTAAAAGCCGCCTTCCATGCAAGTTTTCCGAGACTGGTTTAATGGCGAGTTTTTGCAGCGTGTAATGAATTGGCCGCGCGACGCCCTCCGGCCCAGAGCTTCCTCACTGCGGAATTTAAACCTGTGGTTGATATTCAATCTCTGGGGTTTTAAAATACCTCACTTTTGTTGTGTAATGATGTTCGCTTGAGTTATAGGTTTTTGACAACAATAAAAGGTGAAACGTAAATCCTGTACAGCTTTTCTAGATGAATTAGTCTTTTAGACCTTTCTATCGATTTTTAAGGTTATTGCTTAGCAGACTTAAGTCCTGTAATGACTGGTAATAAGACAGAAAAATGTCGTCTTTAAATAACTGAATTGAGTTCTATAGCATAAAAATACTTATAATATATATTCTTTAAATTTTTGTCCTAGTTAAATGCTACAAGTTATATCGATTATGGTACGCTAACCTCAGACGAGCTGTTAAAATGTTCGTTCCATTAATGTTTAATATAAATATTTAAATAAGTTAAAAAGCTTTAATTCATACGTCATTGAACATGAACTTATAAGTTCCTGGTTGCACCGGAATAGTCAAAACAAAATATATAGCATTTGCCGGCACATCGCTTCTAATGGGAAAAAGAAATCGTACCAACAGGCAACAAAATATTTTTCCTTATAATAATACATAAAAAAGAATCCTTGTTTCCCTTGGTCACGCCATCACATGCGTACGGCTGGACTGATTTCAAAAATTTTTTCGAATGTTTTTATTATCAGAAGTATTTAAGATTTGCAAAGTAAAACATCACACCGTCACGTACACATTAATTGGCAGTCCCAAACGTATGCCTTTTATTACAGCCGCTTCAATTCTAAAACACATTGAGCATGCTTTAGAAATTTGATCGCGCTAGCACCTAGCATCACCGGTACAAAAAAAACAGTGCTTGTGTAACTCGCAATTCTTTGTCTAACTGTGCTTGTGTTTAGAGTTCTACCATAGAATACTAAATAATGGTTATACTAGCTTTCCGCTCATCACAAATCGACACACAAACACACTTTCGCATAAATAGTAGATTTTTTATGTTGTATTAGATAAGCTAATATTAAAAATTACATAGGAACAATTATATTGAATAGGTAAATAGTATCGCATTAAGATAGCAGATCTTACAGCTAATGTTACTATTATTTGCTGGAACGTTGTGGCATCGGAAAATCGTATTGTTTGTTCTCATTACAGCGGAATACAATATACAAACAACTTGAAATTGCAATAATTGGAGTTACCATTTATGTTTGTAACTTCGAGGCTCCCTTTGTCAAGCAATGACGCGAATTAGCGCCGAGCTCACAAGTTTCTTGTATTGTCGAACAAACTACATTGGATTGATTATGGCTACACATCTCGGATACAGCAAGAAACATGCCTTTTATACTACAGTTGTTTTCTGTATAATAATGTACCTTATTATGAAATAAGAAACTTCGTATGGAGTAAAATTATTATTCACGAGCGCTTGTAAAGTTTGAGTTTGGGTTTGCGGCTCGGGGATAAATTTATTTACTATCTGCCGTGACCACGCTCGCTTTATTCGAAAGGTTGGGTTAGATCATACAATGAATAAATCACGCTATAAGTTCATTAAAACGTCGTTAATGCTTAGGTTAAATTCGAGTTAATTTTTTTTTATATCATTACACAATTTAATCACGCCATAATACCACTTAAAGTACAAGTAATAATCATGAATTATAAATATTAGAACAGCGTGTTTCAATATTATTTACATATACTTGAGGCCTTAATTTCAAAGAGTAAATACATAAGACTTCTCGCTCACTTAAGCGATGTAGGTCGACGAGGGTATGTCATGTCAAATAGGCTACATAACATAGGTACTTTGTAGGCTTTAATTTGTTTGTTAACTGTTCTCTAGACCCAAATTACTATACAAATTTTCGACTGGACTGTCAGTGTTGATATAGCTACGTCTACGAATTTGACTCTTGTCTGCACATACTACTCAAAACAAAATAACGGCGAGTAGCTTCATTTTTATTTAGTGCACTTTAGTGAACTGAGAATAAGTGATAAGTAGGCATAAATAACAAACTCTTTGGTGTCCAAATTTTAAACCCCTGGGCGCTTTTTTTTTAAGTAGTGTAAATATTTAATGAGTAAATTAATGAACTATATATTAACTTCCTCGGAAAGCTACGTTACAAAATGTTCAATATTAAGTTTGATTTATAACTTTACGATCATGACATTCATTGTTTTAAAAATTGACTATTACGAATTAAATGTACCGGAAGCCCGCTAAATTTATATCTTTTAAATAATTTATTATTCTCCTTCTTTGGGTTATTAATGACACTGCGAGTGATTTTTCTTCTAAAAGATAAATTGCTCTCCACCAAGCAGATAATTCTCAATCTTCTGACAGCAATTTAATGACCGTTATGTCAACAAAAGACAGCCAAAAGCCGAGTAAATTAAGATCACAATTTATATTTAACTTAACAAAATATATTAAACTGTAAACCGTAAAAGATTAGGAAACTGAAAGAAGCGCATCATAATTACTTAATCTAGAATCTAGACGAAGACTCGACTGATTATTTTAATTATCCCACCAGCAAGCCAGCAATTAACTCTTTATAAATCATTTAACATACCGTAAAAATAGTTTTCGTTTTCATATAAAACACATCCATCGTGCGGCGTACCACAAGAGTAATAATATAGATCTGTAGTATGTATGTAATAAGTAATTAATGGGAATCTCCACTGTATTTCTCATTATTATCCGTGCATTGAGCATTGTGGGGGAAAGTTTGTTGCTTCCATATCGGATCCAAATTAAATATTTATCGACCTACGTGTTATTATTAAGAGTGAAGTTCGTGAGAAATAGTGACAGGAACTGATGTATGTTTCCGTTTTTGTAATATTTTTAGTGTATCTGTTACTGCAAACGTCTGACATTTGTGCATTTTAAGTGATGAAGTAATGTCCTATTTAAGGAATAGTCTGGATCATTACTAGTCTTTAATTTATTTCATTAAAAAACTATGATAAGTGGAGGATAAAACAAATATTGCGAACATGCGATTAAATGATGAGAGTTTAATCGTAGATTTTTGTCGAAATAAAAACAGTTGACGAGATATTACACGTAGGTATTTTAATTCCTAAAAAGAATCATGCTTCCTCTTATAAAAATTTAGTAGCCCAAGCGATCGAAGTCGCTGTCAGAAATTTAAATAGTCGTATTGTAGGAATTGAATCTACAGTAAATTTAATTTTGTTTTTCTTAGTAGAAATTGGTAGAACTAATTTTGGAGAATAAGGTCTCGTGAAGTTCCTATCAAAAAATTTGGAGTAATTTGAAGCAGAGAGACATTACTTATATAAGCACATATATTTGATTTGTTTTAAATTATAAAAACGTATTTTTGAACATTCTTCTAGCTTACCTACTCCTAAAACTAATATTAGCACAGCGAATTTAAATAAAGTACGAAATAAACACAAATTCAAGTTGTCTCTGGATAATTAAAACTTCACCTTGTATTTATAAAGTTTTTTTTTATTTTATTGGGCTGCGGGCGGCACAATTAACTGTGTGAAAATTTGAAATGCATATTTATTTATTTAAAAGTAATGATAGATCATAAATAAAAATATGCGAATTCGACATGACTTTCCAAATGCTATCGATCGATCATATTGACTATTGACATCGTGACAAAGTGCTAAATAAAAGATTTATTTCAATCTTAACTCGTATAAATAAAGGCATAGTGTATCACAATAATATTCTAAATGTGTGTTTGTTTGGATTTTTGTCCGTCAATCACGCTGAAACTGCTGAACGGATTTCGATGAATTTTGGTTTACAGACGGGGGTATAGCTGACTTGGTTAGTAGGACACTTTTTATATCTATTAAGGGAGCATCCCTTGTGACAAAACAGGAATCTCGATATCCGGGCGGAGCTGGGACGAGCGTCTAGTTTAATATATTTTTAGACAGCAATTGAAATTAAATAATAAGTATGTACTAAAGATTAAAAAGTTATTGAAACTTGGTCCACCCGAGCGAAAAATGGATGGACGGAGGTAGTTTAATAGAATATCATTATAAATTCCTTATTTTATCCTTATTGTATAACACGAACATTTTAAATGTGAAATGTTTGATTTAATGCCACCTATTATGATACGGATTACAGCTTACAATTATACAAAACAAATCATTTGAAATTCCAATTTCCAACGCAATTTTTCAGACGCCTAAGTTCTAATTTATTTATAAGGTAAGAATCGGCGGACTCCTCATAAATTTGTATCAATGATATTGACATCAATCAAAATGAAAACGTAAACAATTACAAACACGTAACAATGAACGCAGCGACGCTTTCTCCGCCGCGTCAGCCGGCAGCCGGCAGCCGGCAGTGACACTGTATCGCTATAATTATTCATTACTGGGAATTAGCAGTGTTACACCTAATTACTATTTAGTAATGGTGTTACGTTTGTTTACGTTACTTTCATTATTAGATGTGTCACATTTTTCTGCGGTAATTAATAATCTTAATGCATATAACTTACCTCTGTTACTAGTCCGCGATGGACTTCCAAACTTCTCGACTGATTTCATGTCATCGATGGCCAGTTTGACCCAACTTAAAAGATACGAGTAGTATATTGTATATTTTTTCAATTACGATAAATGAAGACGCGGGCGGAGCCGGCTCTTGCCTTAATGCTAGTTAGGTATCATATTATGAAATAATTGACTTGCGATGGCTATTGTGTAATCCAAATTTAAACAAATCACACAAATCTTTCAATGAATAATTGACAATTGTGCCTGAAAAATCCGTTCAAAATCTGTTTAAACACAATTGAATTAAAATCTTGTTGTAATAACGATGAAGCAATAAATCTTACTTAGACGTCAGATATTCGGTCAAGGAACTTAATCATAACTTTGAAACAATAATTACGCTTAATTGGCAGAGAATGCTGAAGAAATTTGATTCACGATTGAGAAATGCCGTACTATTACGTGACAGAATTATAAATTAAAATAAATTGTCCGTCACAATTTAGTTTATGATATCACTTTTACATTCATACTTACTCATACATTCTATTTTATTATTCATTTAATTTTTTGTAAAAAAGCTAATGTTTTCTACAAACTCAAAAATTATTGCAGTTCATACTTATATTATTTAAATTAAATGAGTTATATTGATTTGCAAATTCTAAAATTACAATTGAAAAAACATTATACTAGTTAATACACATAATAATTAATAATAGTTAGATAATATAAACTTAATCTTAATCTAATATACCTACCTAATACAAAAATTTGTCTAGGTTTGTAGTCCACATACTAAGTTTTTTTTGAGTCTTATAATTAATTATAACTATATACAAGAAATAATCGATATCTGTAATGAGATGTACAAAGAATCTAGTACTACAAGTTGCGCAAGAGCAGGTGCATCAATCACATCACTCTGAAGTCAGGTTCGTCAGACCCATTCATTAATTCACAAAGGCCGTTGACTGAACTACGCGGCGAAGCGTTGCCGCCATGTTGGCTGCCCTGCAAGCGTCGCGTCGATTGGTGCCCTTGACGCAGCGTACGAACTTCACACTTAAACAGTTGTTTATACTTTATAGTGAACGTTACATGTTTTTAAATGTTTTTCGATGCAAACTTTTTACAATTGTTAGAAAATAAAGAAATACTAGTACGAAGTGTCTAATTACATAATAAATACATTATTAATCCTTTGGCATGTAGTGGTTGTGTCATAAATAGTGTTTTTTAGACAGTGCGGCACTATAATACAGTGAAAGTGTGGTTAAGTCGAAACTAAAAATTTGTATATTATTGTATTTTAAACAAATTAGTATCGTTGTACTGTCGTGTTGGGGAATTATTATTACATTGTAATCATCGCTAGTTAATAATGGACATGGCTTTTGTGTTTGGTGATTAATGAAAATGAAATAAGAACGATTTTCAAAGGTAAAAAACTTTTTAATTAAATTGCGTGACTTGAGCGACCCGTACGACCCTGGGCTTTGTCTAGTAATCTAGTAGACCTCGGAGATGGACCTTTTTAGCACATAATCGGTAAAATCGCTATTAAATACATCTATGAATCCAGATACTTTTGAATTGCATTTGTAGCTATACATTGCGTGTTCACTTTAATTTGAAAACATACCTACACATATAATACATTTTCTTAACGCTTATTTTTTATGGATGCATTGGGTTTGGAAACTATTGTATCCTAACAACTATTCCAACAAGTAACCTCATATTATTTAAAAATACGATAATTATTACGTGAATAACGTGTTTTACACGTTCCAACGCGGACTGTCTTGCGACTAAATTAATCATTGAAAAAGGATTTTCATCAAAATCGAAGTCGCGGGCGTCAATATAAAAAAATCGCTTCAAATTCTGTCTATCAGGCACTTTTGAAGTCGGTTTAAACTTAAGTAGAGATAAAGTTGTAAACACCAAGTTATGTTTTATGTTTAAAGCGTTACATCATTACGGATTCCTGTCGATCGGTAATTGTTGATGTTAATTAAGATAATTACCAATTACTAATCATTTTGACATCGCTTGGACGCACTTATACTCTCCTAGGAGTGATGTGAACTATTGTACTGATACAAAAGGTATTTAAATATTATACCAATAATTATTTTCAACAATTAACAATAAACCAAATTTTACTGCGACCGCATGGGAGGCATCAGCTCTCAAATAAAAAAATTACAATGAAAATCGTTTTATCGAAAGTTTCTGAAAAATATGTATATATACCTAGTCGAATTGAGAAACTTCCTGTTTTTTTGAAATCGGTTGAAACTAACGTAGCCTTGAGTATTTGGTAGTAAAACTTTTGACTTGGGCATCGTGATATGTTAGCCTGGGGGCTGTAAATTTTGTATGAACTGTATATAAATATAAAAAAATATAATAAATTTACTAATACTTGTGGTTCATACTATATACATGGCTACAATTATGATAGCGATACAAATATCTTGTTAATAAAAGAAAACATTAGTATTAACAATTATTGACGTTTTTGAATTTTTTTACTATTGCGTTCCAAGGAAGGTAAAAGGGAAGCTATTTTGTAATATAATAATGTACTTATATGTGTTTTCATTTTTATAATAAAATTATTCTTCCAATAAGTAGAATCGAATACAAATTAAGCTAGATAATGCACGACCATACACCGATTAAAATGCGGAAACAAATTAGCTCGAGGATAATTTATCATAAATATGACCTTATTTGCTGTCGGTCAATAAAAACGTTATCAGACCCAACTGGTCATGTTTACCGGCTAACTAATGATAATAAATATAATACGATCCTATCCTATCCTACTAATATTATAAATGCAAAGTTTGTAAGCATGTGTGTGCGTTTTTTACTCCTTCACGCAAAAACTACTAAACCGATTGCATTGAAATTTGGTACGTAGACAGTTTGAAAACTGGAATAACATATAGGCAACTTTTTATCCCGATATTCCTACGGGATACGGACATACGCGGGTGAAACCGCGGGGCGCAGCACCAAATTTCATTGCAATCGGTTCAGATGTTTTTGCGTGAAAGAGTAACAAATATACATGCACATACACATACATCCATCCTCACAAACTTTCGCATTTATAATATTAATAGGAAAGAAACTTAATAAAATTATATGGACGATTAAAAAGGCCCCATCGCTATACAAAATAGTTTTAGAAATAAATTATTCAAATTGATTTTCTCATGCTTTCACATATTAATCTAATGTATACTAGATAGTCAATACTAATGTATACGGATTACGTAAATACATAGATCGTTAATATTTTGTTTTTAAATATATTATATACTATCGTGAAGCGGATGTACTCTCTTATCGCTATATCATTTCTAGTATAACTAAATCTTAGTTTATCTTACTTGGAAACCAATAGTGCCAAATACAGATCACCTTCAGAATGGGTCGCCGTAGAACTGTCTAGTACTCGCTGTGCCCCGCGGCTTCGCCCACGTACATGATAATATATAGCCTATAATAACCTTTTTCATTAAATGGACAAGTCAACACAAGAATATTTTATCATTCGAGCCAGTAGTTTGTAACCTGCCATTAGCGCGTGCAAACAAATAAACTCTTCAGCTTTATGTTATTCCCATTTATTAGTATAGATTTCTAGCATTAGGAGATCGTCTTCAGAATTATACAGTTTTAATACTAATGATAATCCAATATTAAAACAATATTTATCTAGCCACGGAAGGGTCCTCACGCCTCTGGAAGGAACATTTCAAAAGCTCGATCAGTGTGCCGTGAAATGGCCATCGGCCCCACACGGGAACAGGTTTATCTTCTGACGAGAAGCGTAAGAACAAAGAGTTAACTCCATCCTGACCTCATTGATAAAGCAATGTCTACTAGGACTAAAGGGCATGTTTAATCACAAATAAGTATAATTCCGACACAGTGTGCGTCATTGGCCTCAAAAGTTTAATCATTACCAATTTACATAGAATAGAGCCGGTACTATGCGTGAGCGCAGGAAAATCATTCGTAATTGATGCGTCCTACAGATTCTATGCGATTATCTCTGTTTGATATTATGAATACATTAGGATATATGATAATCGCAGGATTTCGACTAGTAGTTCTTTATTTATTATGTCCTATTATGCAATCTTTACGGATTTCTGATTTTATTTTTGAAATAGTTACATGGGCACTGTTTATATAAGTTTGAGCAAAACGCTAGGCCATCTTTCCTATTTAAATGTTGCAAGAAGTAAGTCGGTTACCAGAAGTATTAACTATTATTTTAACTACAACTCACTAATGCAATTGGTAGGTTGTCCAAACACTAAACTTTCACAGCTGAACTACAGTAGTACCGGTTTATATGATAACTTAAACCCCGAAATAATCAGGACACTTCGTTAGCGAGCCCCAATCGAAGCGGGATTTGGGAAATAAAACTGAAAAGTAACTGCGATAGAATAGACATCCGCTTTTGGAAAGACCGCGTTAAATTAAGTCGATGTTCAATAAATTTTAATTCAATATTAGAGAAATTTATCAGTCATCAGTTTGTCATATACAGCGTAGAATAAGGAAGAGTTAAAATAAACTTGATAAGCTACTTCGTTCTGATCATATCTTTAAGAGAAATAATATTAACGTTGTAAAGTATGGACATGCGACAGCAATCGATAGCACTTAGCAAGGAGTAGTAGCCGGTAGGTATTGTGTTCGCATCTAGCACAGTATCGCGTGTCCCGGCGCACTGCAGGACAATGGAAAATTAAAAGCTTACATCACGGCTATAATATGTGGCATTCGACACGAATACCCTTACTGATGCTATTTTGGTTAAGTTATCTATACGTTAGTGTGTGAAATGTTCGAATGCGCTTAATAGCTCTCTGCGTTTAAGGAAAATATACATTTAGAAGCGAAAAGCCTTTACCTCCTTTAAAAGTTTATGGGGCAGATTAGGGGCATATAGTTACAGTTTTTCATAGCATGCAGAGTAATACGCAACATCATGTTCAACGTTTTTAAAAAGAAATGTTCATTTTAATGCTATGATAATAAAAAATTTAAATACACCTGTATAAATTATATTGCCAATGTAGTTCGAAGGAATAAAATGAAAATGATTACTTTCTGTTCATATTTGTACGAATTATGATCGATCAAAAACTTAAAAAGCAATCATTGAAAGCCTCCACGCACCTGTCCCGCTTCCTGCCCATGTGAGGGAGGGCTCGCTAGTCCAGCGCGTCGCAGCTAAACAGATTCTTAGAATTAAATGAACTGCGATAATCGTTTGTGTCTTTGTTGGGATAGCTTTATTTAAGATTTCTTGTATTTCAAGGTACTCATTCATGTTTGTAGTACCCAGGTAATAATAAAAACCCAGGTAATAGGATTAAGATTCTGTAGTTTTGTTGTTTGTTATCTATCTCCTACCATGAAATTTTAGTTTTACAAAAAACAACACCATTTTGTACATAAATATTAAATAAATAAATTAAATAGTTAAAAAGAAAAATGAGCTCTTTAATTTCAAAACTCGATAAACATAAGCAAAACATTCTAGAAGTAAATTACGTCGGAAAATATCTTAGACGAAATAACTTCAAAAGTACCGCACCTGCTTTGACCGCCCCCTCCACCCTTCATCAGCTAAACATTTCTCGTTCCACGGCTACCCCTGACACACTTCCAATTAATGGCTTTTAAGAGAACCAGGTAAATGGTCAGGGATAAAAATAGTACGTACTTAACGGTTCCCACGAAGTCCAATTGAGAGAGATTTATGAAGACTTATGCATTTATTATTTTAAATTTCTCTTTAATTTAAGAACTGTATTTTACTTACCCATATAATATTACAAGAACTTTGAATTTTACGTAACATAATTTATGAATCTAATTATCTTAAAAATTAGAAACATTAAATAAACACCATAAATTATAGCAGAAAGTGTCTCTGCGAGCTGATACCATATTATGCGGTTTTTATAGATGTAACACATCATCTTCGCAAGTCGTTTGAAAACTCAGAAAGATTTAGGAGTTAATTGCCTACTTATTACAAAATCATTATCATAATAAAACTCTCCGTTTCTAAACCGCTTTCTATTTCATATAGAAAATGTAAATAGCATACATTTTTGAGAATATTCAAACTGGAAGAACGAGATATGAAATTGTAGAGCGCGGATTTTATGAATTTTTAGGATAGCGGAGGTTATGAAATATATTTCTATGCACCACTATAAAACAAATATACAATATAAATCTCTGATGTAAATTTAATATTTATTTTTAAAAAATAATAAAACTAGACTTGAGGTCATCATGAGATCCCGCTCTGTATGTGTTAATGCACTACTAAACATTCCAAACACAGCTAAGAGCTCTATTAATATAAAAAGCCGCAACCAAACTGATTATCTCTTCGATAGGCCACATTACAGACACCCGCACTACACAAGTTAAAATTAAAACAGTCAGGTTAACTTAGGATTAGAAAGATCTCCCAGACCTCGCAATCAGCGTGTAACACTACCCTCTATGAAGTGGTTGTGTTAACAAGTTAAGTAAATTAGTTCCAAAGACGAGTTAACTTGCTCCACATGCAAGTTCTCCTTTACTTAACAATCTGCTTTGCGAACTCCCCGCGTATACGGACTTATCTTTTAACTTCAGACGACTTGTCTATAATTTTTAATCTAATTAACTATCTACCAGACTATGTCGAGCTTTAAGAAATTCATCAATCGCTTTCTGGGAAATTCAATTTCTGTTATAAGGAAGCAAGGGGTATGGGGTAGCGAAACTGGATCTATATTTTGAAGAACATTAGGTCATTATCATTAGGAAATGATGTAAGTTTCTACAAACTTCTTGTTCGATTATGCTTGCGACCTAAATTATATACTTAAAGTTCAAACTATGAATTTACAAAATTAAACGTCAAATTAAAATGTAATTCCCTCGCGACATGTACTCTCAAACATGTAAAAATAAAGGCGGATAGTTTCGCCTGGCTGACTCCAGGTTTTCATTTACATCGCAGCGATTTCTCTGAATTTGTCAAAGTAAATATCCGCTAAGCAAAGACAAAACTGTGCAGCGGCGTGGAGCCGGCGCTGAAACATTCCCTGGATGCTCCAGCTACCTTTTTCATTTCAATTTTTTCTATTCATTAGAATATGCCATCTGTGGACGGCGCGTTTATTTCTAAATGCGGATTTCTCGGAATTCACTTTCTTCATCGCAATAAATAGTCAGACTGCTTTTCTAAAGGTTTAAGCTTATGTTAATTAAGGCGGCGTTCAATTCGTCGCGGAATTATACGCAGCTGTATGGAGCTGTAGAGTGTAGGTACAATTTATGTGAATACCTCGCGGAATGCGATTGCAAAGATAAATTAAAAATACGCATTTGCAATGCATACAAATAAATATCAAAAACGTTTTCACGTGAAATAAAATCGCTGTATGAACTACAACGCAAATAAAAAATATATCAAACTAGACGCTGCGACACGTTACAGTTGGCATTAATCATACGGTACGGAAGCGTTATGATTCGGAGCGAACCAATATGAAACTCCATATCCACCAAACCGATGCATCCATTTATTCACAATAAAGCGCTATCGCCTTATTTTTATCTCATTAAACATGCGTCACGAAATCTCGCCTGTGACAAGTGTAACCAAATAGTGAGGTATCTTATCGCTCAGATTGTGCAAATTAGAGCAGTTTATCAAAAGAGCGCGCCGCGGACGGAGCTGGCTTCCGAGCTCCGGGGTCGTACGGGTCCGGGGTCGCACTGCAGCAGGCATTGTTTCGTTGTAGCATTCCACCGACCGACGCCGCTGCGAGTGAACGTCGGAAACAGAACGACTTACGTAACTATCGTGTATCGAATAGCGTGCGCGTAGTCGATCGTAGCGTGCCATGCCCGGCGGCCCGCCCTCCCCCCTCGCAGGGCGATGGAAACCCTCCTCGACAAGTTCAAGAGGGAGCAGGGAGGCCTGCGCCGCTCGCGCTCCGTGCGCGCCTCCTTGCGCCTGATCGGCAACCGCTGGCGATCCAAGGAAGAGGAGCCCGTCGAGCTCAAGCGGGACCAGGTGCTGTTCACCTCGCAGCTCTTCGGCGACAAGGATTACAGTGTGGCCTACGCGGGCATCGACGGCACGTACCGCGCCAAAACTCCCGTGATGGCCAAGCGCAAGCAGGAGCCGGCCCGCGTGAGAAAGAAGAGCGGGGACGTCGACCTCATGTTGAAGCCCCAGCGACCCAAGAAGGCCGAGAAGAAGTTCAGTGATCTGTTCAATAAGAAGCAGAAGAGTGTGTCAGCCAAGGACCTGTTAGTGCCTGAAAAGATCCCGCCGAAAGCGGCGGCGATCTTGCATATACACTCCCCGGATAAGGGGAAGAAGAAGTTAAAAGTGTTGGGCAAATCGGAGACTGAGTTAGTGCCCGAGGCGCGGCGGCGGACGCGCCGGGGCTCCGACGGCGACATGTGTGCGCAGGCGCGGGGCTGCGTCAACCATGCGTTTGTGTATAGCACCCCGCCGAAGGACAGGAAACACCCTCTCTCACCATCAGCCTATATAAGTACGTATACTTTATTTGTAATCATCGTAAATTATTGTATATTTAATAGTATTACAAAGTTACCATACATAAAAAGTTACAATCAATATGAAGCTATTGCATCCAACACACATGTTGTTTGATAGTTGAATTACTCGATTTCATGTCACAAAGCAGTAAACTCCGGTATTAAAAGATGCATCGAAGTTTAAGCCTTAGGTAGTAGCCTATTTATTTAATGACTTCATTTAACTAGCACCCGCATTTACACCGTTAATTTAAAAGAATAAGAACACTTAACGTTGTTGTTACAAACTTGCACAAAGAGGACCTTTTCCTTTAATATATTATATCCGAGTGATATAAAATAGAGGCACATGTGACAGAGAAAACCACATGATAATACAGGGAAGTTACACTGGGCCCGCACGGTGTAGCGGTGAGCGTACACAATGTACTCGTGGTACTTAATTGGCGCAAAAACATCGGCCGAGTAACGCTCCGATTGAGGAACCGATTAGCATAACTGGTGTGTCGATACACGTTGTACGGCTCCATCACACGCACTCAAGATTACGGACGTACCCTGTGCTATCCCATTATAAAGTTTCAATGTACCTTGTACACGCAAAAATCGCTAGGCGTCTGAATTACGCAAGACCATAGAATCAATTCAATTTTTTTACGTTATTCAAAACTTTATTGACTATTTTCATTTAGTACACTGTTGGAAATTGGAATGCTTCGAAAAATATAATTATTATAACTAATAAAATACTATGCAAAATATTTTAGGTATATACAAATTACACACACAAAGTACACTATACACATACAGACAACGCACAAGTTAATCGTAGTTTGTATAGTAGCAGTAAAACACGTCAAATATCTTATTGTTGTGCGATAAGATTGTATCAGGCCTTTATTAATTGCCTTTGTTGATTGACACCATTTTAATGTATATCGAACGAATGGTTTGACTTCGTGCAATGATGCATTGACTCAGCCCCTTTACCGAGATTATAATAAATAGGTTATATTAAGTTACATTCGAGCAAATTGTCCTAATTTTGTTATTAATTTTACATATTCAAGCACAATAATGGCGGAACGTTTAAATATATTTCCAATTTATATGTTCGTGAACCTACTTCTGTAAACTACTGCTATACTAAGTATACGTATGGGAAGAAATTATCTAACCGATTCTGGTTGAGTGTACAAAGTTTGAATAAAATCAGTGGGTTAAAATCCAGTCTAAAGGAGTTGGTACATACAAACATACTTATAAGAGAATCTAATAAAAGCCTAATAAAAAAAATGGACGACGACGACGATATTTACCATTTTGAGGCATCGATAACATCTATAAGATACACATTAGTGCATACATATTGTGTAATAAATAATGAGTAGGCATTAAAGAAAAGCTCAATGGCCTGCTCAAATTACTGGTTGGTCGGGCACAACCAAATATGGTTATGATCGGCAACGGTGCATCTCGCTTATTTGCCCCTCATCGGTCGAATAATTCACAATTTTTTAAATATTTGTGTTATTGTGGTTTGCCACCATACATCGTGAAATCGTAACACCAACATTGATAAGCGTTTGAGTTGATTATTCGTGAAAATTGCCCCCAATACAGTTCAGCTAACCCCCATTGACAATAACATTTGTAATTCGTAGATAGCGGTGCACAGTTAAACATTGAATATAGAGGTATTTAATATTGTTTTATTTTAACAGACGAACATTAGTCTAGTTAATCAACTATTTTTCACTGAAAAATAAGTAACTTTCAAGCGATATTATTAGGGCTGAATTTCCTTCGATAGAATTTTTGCTAGGGATCTAATTTTCACTTCAATATTTAAGATTTAATATCTAGAAATAGTTCTTTTCAAGCCAAAATCGTTTTAAAATATGCAATAAATAACACTATAGTATGGTGTATTTACTAACAAAAGACTACTTAAATGATAACATTTTAATGCTGTTTTGGCGTTAAACTGAAGATCACATTAACTTATATAATATCTTTTAACTTTATACGTGTTCGCAAATTTACCAACAAAAATTCTGACTAATATCAGACTGGACTACTTGGAGTGTACTCTTTATAGTTGTATGAACTTCGAACTTTTATTTTTACAGTTATGTCACTGTCATTTTCGTTTTCAGCGCGCGGCTCCATATTCGCAAATATCTAGAGTTTATTATACAGAGAACAATGTTCGACGTGTTTGTGATTACAAAAAGTCTAACCGTATCAGTGTCTGGCGGACTAAAAAACACGATAAACCCCGCACTCTCAATCCACTTCGCTTTCAAAGCCTGACTTTCGGGAATACTCGATGAAAACACTCTTTTTCCACAAAGCTGTTGAGATATATTTTGACGAACAATTATTAACCACTTCGCAGCTTGAAATACTCGTTTAATATCAGACTTGTCGTTTAGCAGTGGACCGAAAAGTTAGCGCATAATATCCCCCGATAGCTAAACAAAGTTATGCGTTAACTAGACTATAGAGCAATTAACGCGTGTTTCGTAATATCGGAGTAGTTTCCTTCATTTAAGATTATACCGCGCTGGTTTACTTACGCCTTATTCCTTACTTGCTCCGCTGACTCCGCCTTATCAAATCAGCTTGTACAAAGCCGAGCAGTCTCGAGGGATGAGTTGTGATCTCGACTGAGGGTTCACGCGTCAACTTATGTTAATCGTTTTATTATTTCGTTTGACGTAAAAGAAAATTTTTCGTTTTTATTACCAAGTGACGGCCGTTGAATAATCATCTTAAACCGTGAAATCGTACCGTATATAATTAAGGAGTTTTGACAGGTCAAAACAAAATTTCATTATCAAAGGATAGATGCTATTAAGTTGTTTTTTAATAATTTTAATATATTACAAATATTGAAAGATCGCTCCAAAATCGATGAACAAATGAATATATGAAACCTACTGAACCATTTCAAGACTCTTATTTTTACGAAGTAAAAAATACTACGTAACAGACCACTAGGTTGTAATTATAGGCTGTATCATTATTGACGACAAGCAGTGGATAATTACGCGAGCAACATGAGCTGATTGTGCTGCGAAGTGGCAGGTCGTTGTCGTGTCGGTCGTCGCAGACAAAAGTGCGGGTTCCCACACTCGACGGTGAAACTCACATTTTCTTACTTTTGATTTCGTGTTTTCCATTCGCGTTATTTATTAGTGGGAGAAAGTGCGCCTTGATGGCGCGGAACTTTGATAAGCGGTTTGGTGTCATGTTATTGTTTCCGACGTTCGTTTCAAATAAAACGGTTAAGCTGGCAAATAGCTGGTCATACGCGTGATACGCGTCTGTCATACTGTATCCGCAATTACGGCTTCAGAATTTTGACTAAAATGGTCTATGAGTAACCATTCATGATCAATATTATGTGTTAGCGTTATTTAGATCAAGAATGCTTAATAACTCGCTTAAGCGTCAAGCTCGCAAAATATTCAGTTAATTACGGAGGGATGAAATTTTACATTATAAAATGGCGTTATTTCTGCGTTGTTGGCGCATTTTCTTCCTTCCTCCACGTTACACGTGTGAAGTCGAGACAAGCATCTCACCTCGCTCGTGTCGAGCCATCGCACTTGTAATCGAGCGGAAACATCAATGACTTGTCAAATCAGTGTTACGTTAATGACGAATTGCACAAATCTCTGGCGATAGCATTTATCTGCCAGACATCCGCGTATCTGCCATGCACGATAAACTTCACCTTAAACTTGGCAAATTGTCAGAGAACTTATATTAACGGGGATTAACAAGATATCACTAATGCTTTCTAGAATAGATTACAAATATGACAGTATAAAGTAAAATTACATATTATATAAGGATACCCATCTTGAAGCCATAAAAGTGCTCATTAGGAAAGTAGCAACCAACACAATACCCAATTTCTATTATTAAGCAATTCCCTGATGGTTGGCCCAAAATCACGTCATGTTGTCCAAGATTAGACACCTCTTAATTAAGCTTCAATCATTATATCATCGTGGCAGCGTAATTGTTGGCCATATAAATACATATATTCGTTCTGAAAAAGCTTACGCTTAAATTAGTTACCTGTATACGTGTGCCTTGTCATAAAAGTATTGACTCAATAACAAATCAGTGTAAGGCGTGTTTCTTGTATCGGTGTATTGTGGGCAATTGAATTGTGCAATCCCGGCATCGATTGAGATCAATTGGATACACCGATTGCGGTGAATTCTACCGCCATGCTGATTACGTTTTGGCATACAGTTATCTATGGTTCGAGACATGTGATAAGCGCAGTTACAATTTTCACGACATTGGCCTCATAAATGTATGTAGTATTTACAAAGGATAAATTATTTAACGTCACGTTATGCGCTAGCTAAATATTCGATCTGATGATTACACGTATTAGCAATTCATTGAGAAATCTTTCCGTTGTTTGTATGAATATTGCCCAAAGCGATGCTGGCTTATGTGAAACAATTTAAAAGTAATTTCAATTTCATAATAAGGTAGACGCTTTGATACGAATTTAGATGTTTTTGTTAACTGTAGCGCAATTTGAAGACTATTAAACCACTGTTTCGGCAGATTTGTGAATGAAATGTATCAAGTCAATGACACAAAAACACAAAATGTGATGATTTAATGATGACACCACTAAAACACGAGCCGCATCTCGGCAAATAGAGGGATTCGTCTTGATCTCTGTCAATTTGGACAGAACAATCAGCCTACGCATTTATCGTCATTTCGACTGTGTGATAAACACCTTTTTAATATTCTTATTGTATAACGTATCATAGTTTATAGCAATAATTTGAATTTTGATTTCAAATGTATGGACGCATTAATAGATTATCAATGCAGCAGATTTTGTTAGAAGTGGGTATAATTAAACTTTCATTTATATATCTCTTATGATTAACAATTCAATCCTGAACTTTTTAATTTTGCTCGCTAACTTCCTAACAATTTACTTACTATAAATACTATCCAAAGTCAATATTCAATATAATTATACCGGATTTATGTTTAAAAAAATCTAGAGTTTCTTACCGATTACGCGGTGTAATTTACCAGTTATCATACAGGTGCAAATATTAACATAAACAATCAAAATTTAACAATTAAGTACAATTAAAACATTCCTTCAACCTACTTGGCTGCCCAAGTATGAATATCGCAAGAGTTACGCAAGCCCCACCGTGTGGGATCGTTTTGGACAATGTGGGCATCCATTGCGAAATAACAATTATCTCGAAAGCTGAAACATTGACCTTTCCGTTCTCGTTAGTAACCTGACGATAGTTTGATGGCTCAGCGTCTCGTGTAACGATTCATAATTACCCACTATTTGGGAATTGGCCTTCACCTTTATTCGAATTCCGATAATTTATACTATTCCATCTAATATATCTGCCCATGCACACTTCAATATTATTTGATACATTTATAAATATACAGCCGTGATATAATACTATCGAAGTCGTTTAGTGCGCAATGACCCAAGATCTAGTTGTCTCAAATTTTCGATACAGTGGTCTGGTTCCATTAATTGCTCCACAAACCGTGTGTGCACTTGTGTTAACGCCTTAGGGTCTAATTTGAGTAAACACTCGACCCAGTTAACGAGGCTTTCGCAAAACGGGAGGCGATGACGACACTCATCTTCATCCTAAACAATGGTCCATCAAAGCGTGCGACCGCAGTTGCAACAATGATACTGCAATGGAGTGACATGGTAGACTTCTTGACATGCGGTCAGTTCTATTTTCAAATTTAACTTTTTTGTACGTCTCTTATGTGCTACCAGTGCTTATAATTTAAATAGACGAAAAGGATTGAATAAATGGTTTCATTTTAAATGTTGGTATCGTGTGTATGATGTGATTGTTTTGTAACTGACGAGACCTAAAATATGAAGTTGGACTTTTTCAAATGCGGTTGGTTTTAATTTTTTTTTTTCATTAGTTAGTTTTAATGTTTTGCTTATGTCAAAATAATTAACAAATTTTCATTAAACAAACTATTTTTTTAAACTAACTTGTCGCTTTTGTTTATTTACGCTCCTACTTTGATACCGACTAGCAGTTAACCCGGAGCCACCCAAAGGCGAGGCCAGCTAGTTTGCTACACATTTGGAAGCAACGACTTCCGATGAACGATGTCGTGTCGTGCGTCGGATCTAGCGTTCCGGGCCGCTTCCGGATCACTGTTACTTTCGAAGTTTTTGCCGTAATTGAGTTGCGCGCGCCCACGCTATTGTACAAGCGTTATGTTTTATTCATGCACGTCTTCGCGGCATCTTGCAATCAATTCAATTTGGAATTCAGAGTCCAATGATTTTATAGAATTATACATTTTGACAATGCGCGGTGCGGTGTGGCCTATACATAAAATTAGAGCCGACCCCAGTATAGACCGAATGTCCAGAGATATGATGGAACTAATTGAAAAAAAAATACATAGTACAAGGGCTTAAAAATGTGTTTAAAGTAAAATTGAAGTTGTTTGCTTACATTGTTTAATTTAAATGAAGTTGATATATCTACATTTTAAATAAAACCCAGCTTAATGTAAGTAAAACAAAAATTAACTTGAAGTTATCTCGGTTGGCTGTGTATATACTCTGTGTACATAATCTATCAATTCTGACAAACAATGTGATGTTAAAAGTAAAAAAATTGCTACTGGTAACAAAACCATAACCTATAAAGGTCTAGCATACTGTTTATATTGAAATAACTCCTTGTCCATTAGCATCGGGAACACGCCTTATATCTGTTTCACCAACCTTATTATAATTGTCACAGACAAGGGGCGGATAAGCAATCCATTACTGGGATAAATCGGTAAACTGGCTGCCTAACTCGCTGACGCTATATTCAAAAGCGTATAAGAAGCTTAAGTCAAAAATAAAAAAGCGGTAATGGTAATTGTTTTACTTCATAACAATAGAAAACGCTGAAATAATAAAACATTTCGCAATCAACTAACATATTACGAATGCCTACGAGCTGCGTAAGGTCACTTAGAATTAAATAATTTCCACATTAGTTTGAATTAGTTATTTGGTGTGAATTGGGGAACAATGGTGGGATATATCTTGACAATCGATTGCGTTGCTCGGTTACGCTGTAAATGTGTTCATTTCACTCATTTTCCCTTTCCACAGCCTAGAAAACTACATATGGTATGCACTAGCATTGTTCGATTGAAACTTTTTACTAACGCTATTGGGATACTTGCATCGAAACAAAAATGTGCACCTATAAAAGGATCTATCTATGTGTATTTTTAGCTACACAATTACCTTAAATAGTTCTTTTGTGAAATGAAATAGATGTACGAGTATTTGGTAATAAAGACCTTTACCGGGTACGATGTGACACCGGGGGCCGGGGCGACGCCTTACAAGCAAACCCGTATTTAGTGCAGAAAAACACTAAGAAATAAAATATTTTTCTAAGAAATAAGATTGATTCTATGTTATTAACAATACTTATTGTGTACATTAGTAGCTTTTATTTATTTATTTTTCTATGCAAGATTCTTCACTCATACATAAGTAGGTACCTACATATGGAACATGGAAACAGAATTTTCTAATCAACTTCAATCATAAAAAATAAAACTATTAGTCATTATTATTGGATTTAGATATTAAAAGATTTCTAACAGATTTTATTGCCATTTATTGAAAGAGTTCTATTAAAAATATACTAAAATCAATCAGAAAACAAAAAAAAAATAATTATTTTAATGTTTCATAAAAGATGACATATAATTTATTGACAGATGACATATTCTTATGGGTCATCCACGTGATGTCGCGTGTGACGTCACACCGGACCAAATCTCGTTTATTCTCATTATGTAAATCTGTTGTTGGCTTTTTCGCCACATTTACGTGGCGTTTTCGATCCGTTTTAGCAAAACATCTGACATCATACTTGTTTATTAACGGTTTCAATTTATCTTTTGCTCGGGAAAATTCTTAGCAATTCCACTTCACAAAAAAGTGGTAACAATCCTCAACAAATAACAACGTTGTTCAACTTGCAGAAAGTTTTAATTACGATAACGAATAATAAAGAAGTCTGCTTATACCCCTCTGTATATAATAAGTGTGATTGCGTCTTTCTGTCCGTACCTTTTTCACGCCTAAACCACTCGATCACTCATGATTCCGATGAAATTCAGTACAAAATAGTTTGTAACCAACATAGTTTTTATTCCAGTAAACCCAAGGGAACTAGAACGATGCTAGTAATGTATAATCAGTTACCTGGTTTTCGAGTTGAGGAATATGGAACAAAATTCAAACAGAACTCTGGCAAACATGAGACAATATTAACGGTGTAGACAAGGTTTAATAGCAGAGAACTTTATAAATCGTAACAAGTGCTAAGGAGTTCAGTGTGACCACCATTAATTAAACAAAAACCTCAGTTTACGTAAGAGAGTCTCGTTCTAATCTTCTCAAGAGAATATCAAATGTAGCGAGTACCTTACCGTAACTAAAACCTTTATTATTTAAAATGGACATTTAAATTTATATATAAACCGACACCCGTGTGGTAAGCTATTTTAGAATGATTCAGCACATTCTTGTACTATATTTTTACAATTAGGTGATACTTCCAATTATTGTTTGTTTAAGCGAAGTACAAAGGAAAGAAATACTGAAATCATGAAATCACGGCAGGACAGACTTTTACGTAATATATGTAATTTATAGTACATCTATCTCCCTATTAATTAAACTTTACTTTGTATTTCGTATCTTTCTTGTGTATGTAATGTAAATTTTAATTCAATATAGGTAATTTTATTTATTATGATAAGTTTAATAATTCAAAATTTCATCTCAATTTGTGTTTTCTAATAAAATGAAACCCACGAAAACGGAATTTTAATGTTTAAAAGTAAATATAACTATTACGAAATAAAAAAATAAATTTAATCCTCTAAAAGAGTAAGCAAAAATGGGACCAAATGCGTTAGTAAAATAAGTATAATATTATGGCTGAAGGCTTATCCAGAAACTAGAAGCTTTCATTTGAATCGTATTGTATTCCTAAGTATTAACTTTATAGACATAACATATGTTTAAGCGTGTCTTAACCTTGATTCGGACATAATGTATCATGTGCCAAATAAGGCTTTTGATCCTAAAGGTCGGAGCCTTCGCAGCTGATACGAAATATCAAACCTCACGCTTTTGATATAAGGTATAATTTCGATTGGTAAATGGCCGGTCAAATTTTTTCACCCCGCTCACGTTAAAGACAATGTAGCTTGTCGAACATTCAATGCCATTAGATGATGATGATAAATAAATGGTCACGTCAATGTTATTTCCTAGGTCTTTTCGGTTGTACTTACAAACTTTAGAACACATCTGATTAAAATTGGATATATATAAAAAATTGTACATATACCTGTTGTAATGTTATGTTAAAGAAGCCAATATGTTTTGATTTACCGTTATATTGAAAAATATCGTGAGGAAACCGGCATGTCCAAGAATCAAAAGTTCGACGACATGTGACATCTGTCAACCCGCATTTAGTGGATTATGGCCCGAACCCTCATAGGATGCCTGTGTCCCAGCGGTGGGAACATATATGGGCTGATAATGATGGTGACGAATGGGTGATTGAGTAGCAATTCTTAAAGATGTCTGAAGTTGAATAAATAATTTTTTGATTTTTGTGAATACTTCGCCCGAAGTAAACCAAATGTTTGCAAGAAGAGGTAATTTCAATTTTGTATTTTTATAATGTGGTTTAGCTACAATAATGAATTACTAAATATACAAAATTCTATTTAACGTCTAAGTTGCTTTGACGTCATTTCGGAATGTATCGGCGGAAAGGAAATAGAAAGAAGTGTGGAAGCGAAGCACGTATTTGGTCACGAATTACCATACAATGCGGCATTGAGGCAGGACAGGTTCATACAACTTGCGATATATTTTTACTGATATCACCATTTGTAGAGTTAATGATAACAGAAATTTTATTTTTTCTAAGCGTTGAGTTCGTGTCCGTAGTTATAGGAAAGTCCGTTATTATTATAGCTATTTGAACGAGTACCAACGTGCTGAAGTTCTATTAATAACCCAAAAACTACAGTATTCTTTGTATATACATCCATTAAATCAGAAGGGCTGTTCGTCTTGTTAATAATGAAAAGGTATAGCTTAGGTCGTTTTCTGGTTTTCAATTGTCATTACAACTGTTTAGTTTCTCGCCTTGCATTCCTTTCAAATTTCCAACGAACTTTACGTCTTATACATATTCTCTATCAGATGTAACCGAAGCAATATTTCCTAAAGCTATCAATAGTTTGTATAAATTAGTAACACGAATAATATGAAGCTACAATACGTTCATTGCGTAGATTAAAGGGTCACTGGGATCTCAATGCATTATACACTGATAGCGGATCAACCACTCAATTGGACTGCTTCTAATAAGCCTTTAATTATGTACTGGGGATTATTTAGCGAACAATACACGATAATTGTTATAATTCAGTATTCAATGCGCATTATGTTAATTATAAAGGCTACACTTACTAGGCTTGAATATTGTTAAGCACGGTAAATTATTCTAGTTGCAAAAATTTTGACGAATTTATTAGTTAATTAATTTATGTTATAATTTATTTTACACAATATGTTACCAAGGTTGGAATTGACGCTAATGCAATATTTCCTTTTAGAAGTATTTTCCCCATTGATATCATATTTGAAGATTTTGTAGTCACAGTAGTGTCCTACGTTAAATTAATTTTATCGGAACTAATTAACTGATTAATCATATTATGTACTTTACCAATTTATCAAATAAACTATCACTACTAAGTTGGTGAATCTTTGGATTTTTTTATTATTTTTAATAATAAAGTGAAGTTATTGCTACTTTTGTTCCTTTATTTATGATTACGATGCTTAAATGATGTGAATAATTTTTTTAACATTGTACGTTTTTGATTTTGAACACATTCTTTTTTATTAGTCATTTTTATGTTTGCCTTCTTATTAATTTTTTTGTGTTTTTCTTTTATTATTTTTTAAATATTTGTTTAACCCGCGTTGGTGTAGAGCTCCAGTACGGCGCGCTGCTGGAGGGGTGCGGGGGCGAGCTGCCGTCGCTGAGCGCGTGCGCACCGCACCCGCACCTCGACAAGCGCAGGAAGGAGCGCCCCGCCGACAAGATTGCCGCTGTTAATATACACCTGCAGGGTAGTTTTTGTTTTTTTTTTAATTTGTTTTTTGAAAATATTTTTTTGGTTTTTATTATCTTTATTTTTACTTTCTATGTTTATTATTTTTTATAACACTTTTTGTGGTTCTACTACTGATTTCTTTTATTTTTTAATCTCCCACCAACATACAAATTTATGTACTTTTTACTGGGGAGAAATGCAAATGTGACATACCTACGGATGTAGTGGTAGATCCGTTAGTATAAGTGGGTACCATCACTAAAAGTGTTTGTAAAGTAAGGAACAACTTTTGTCAATTTCAGCTCTATTCGCGGCGGTGGAACATGGCTACCTCGACAAAGCTAGAAACATCCTGGAGTCCACAGATGTCGATGTCAACAGGTATTCTTCATGAAATTACTTTGAGTACTTTATTCTTTAATAGGTGCAGTTAAACATATGTATAGATTTTAGACTTGGCTGTGATTGAAATCGATTATATTTGCTTTTGATACACAATTTATAATAGATAAGTATGAAGAGTATACAGCGCTGCCGGGGCTTACTGGATTAATATTACATTCGTAGTCATAACTTCTTAAAACTTTTACAGTTGTTTTGAATGTCTGCGATGTTTTATTATACTTATTTTGATGATAAAATTTCGTTATCTTTATGATAGTTTTACCAAAGGTGCTACAACTGTTTGATGTCATTTGCTGGGAAATACCAGCGATCTATCGTGTTGTCTGCGCTAATCGTTATAGTATTCATAACGTTGTCGGTTCATTTGTTAATTGTAAAAACAGGAAAATTAAAAGCAAAAAAGTTGTTTATGAACCGCACGAGCCGAGCGAGCGAAGCGAGCATGCCGCTGTAGCGGCCGGCGGGTCTCAGAATCGCCTTGAGGTCTTTTGCCACTCAAACATAACCAGCATGAACCAAAAAAAGTCGGTTAAGAACAGGATTTAATTACAACTAGTCATGACGAGGGAAAACGCGTTGTAACCGAAAACGGGATCTAACTGTAACACACCGATATCTAAGAACACAATAATCCCGTAGTTGTAATTAGATATGCTTTAATTAGTAGTCGTATATTCTATTCAGCTGATTTCTATCCAACAAAGCTGGCAACCTTTAAACACGACTTCTCACAAAAGTATTGTGACATTCCAGCGTGAACACAGATGGGCTGTCGCCGCTGGACGTGGCGGTGCTGACGGGCAACCGGCCGCTCGCCAAGATGCTCATGGAGTTTGGCGCGAAGGAGGGGAACCAGTGTGAGTTATACTTAGTGTGATCAAAGAAATTACGTAAAAGTTTTGGATTTTCTCCTTTTTTTAAGTTAATAAGTTATTATTGTCATTTTACTCATTAGGTAATTACTTTCCAAATCAAATTAAGTTTTTCCGTAATATGTATCTATTACGGAATCGCCTGTGAACGCTTAACGATTACACCCGGTAAAGCTTAAGTATATTAAGATAAATTATGTGGGCTATTAATTGATGCTCATTCGTCGGTAATACTAGAGCTGTTTAACAGTTCATTAACTGTACCTTCAAATATCTTGATAAACCTACATTATGAAAAGGCAGCCCAAAAAAAAAACATATTATATTTATACAATATTTATATCCTAGTAAAATGTAACATAGTGACTACACTGCATTGAACCTTAGCACCGACATCGATAACGTAAACAAGCGATGTAAATGTCGAAGTTGCATTGAGCTCTCTCGCGTTCGGTGTGTTTAGCAGTAAGTAGCTCGGGACTGAGCTCCCGCGCCTCAGCAAACATCTCAACAAGGGCAAGGGTGTACAAACATTGCTATCGATCCACTTTACTGTCTTATTGGCTTTACCTGATTAAACCACTTTCAGGAGAATCGTTTGTTTTTATTTGGTGTGTCTCGGTTGCATAAGCTTTTGTAAGAGTATTCGATAATCAAACATAAATGCTTTTATGTTTCTAAAACGCACCTGTGTGTTTCTCATCATTTGACTACATTTACCAAGACTGAAAAATGAATCAAAGAAAGAGAATGAGTGACGCGAAGCTTTCCATATCGGATTAGGGGACACGGAAATTCACTTAAAAAAAATAAATAAAACGGAGTTACTATTAAAACTGTTACCCTTTTATTATTTTTTGAAACACATATTTTTCAACCGACAACCGGCGAAAATGGAAGAATTTTAAGAAGGAGGTTCACAATACGACTGTATTTTTTTTGCTCTGTAACCTCGGCATTTTAGACTGGGTGAACTGATTTCGATCTCTGTTTTATTTGAAAGCTGGTGCCAATGCATTTGTTGTATTCACCATTAAATCGTAAAAAAAAACAAATTGCCAATTCATGATTATGAAATGGGGAGCGTATTGTGTGCAGTTAAGAGCCCGGAGGCGCTGGGCGCGCACCTGCGGCGGCTGTGTCGCGAGGCGGAGGCGCGCCTGCACGACGCCGGCTGC
>NC_052116.1:9578875-9581977 GCF_012273895.1 Zerene cesonia | reverse complement strand
CACACACACACACACACAGTGATAGACACTATGATTGGAACTATTGAAAAAACGATCCCCTGTTTCTTGTTTCTGTTTCTGAAAAGATTCGTGGTTGCTGAACTGAATGAAGCCGGCCTTGTCATAGCAAGAAGCTATAACAAAATCCCAGGATCGCCGTAACTTAAAAAAAGAAAACCTAATATTATTACACAAACTTCCATATGTTACTCTTATACTAATAGTGATACTTTCACACACATTAACACTAACACGTAAATGAACAATCACCCTACATTTACAAAATGGGTTATTGCAGGCAGACAAATGGGTAAACACTACACTTCGAGAATGACTAACTACAAATATACCTTTTAAAGCTTTTTTTTATACTTGAAAATACTTCTATATCGTGAGTAATCTAACTAACATATAATATTGATATCACAGATCATCAGCGAGCGGGCAAGCGGGCACAACAGGTTGCGCGGGGAGCGCCTCGGAGAAGGACAAGCAAGTGCAGCACTGGGACCGGCGGCACAGGACACTCAAGTGAGCGCACCTACACTAACACTATACACTATCACTTTACTTGGTTACTACTTGAAATGTTCATTACTGTAGTGTGATTCAGTTAGATTTATATTTGTATGATATTAATGTTTTTCAGTTTAATAAGTGTGTATCTTTGTGTTGCTGCATTTTAATGTTAAGTTATACATCTACAAATTCATGACATTTATCATTCATTGTATAAAATCTGCAAACGCGGGTCAGAGTTCAAATAGACGGCTGCTTCCAAATATCGAACTAAAATTCTTGTTAACTTTTACAGTTGTGAAAACGTCAGCGTATTATTGTAAATAAGTTGCATTATAATCTATCAAAATGATGAAGTGTCGTGATTTTGATTCGTTTTTATTAAATTATAAAAATTAGATAGTAGATATTATTTATCTACAATTCAGTATCATTTAAAATGAATGCAAAGCAGAAATAACAAATGAAGCTCCCTGTCAGGCGGCTGGTGAGCGGGTGGGCGGGCGCGCGGGGCGCGGGCGCGGCGGCGGCGCCGCTGCTCGAGGTGGAGGGGCCGCACGCCGTCGCCGTGCGCCTGCCGCCCGACGCGCACGCGCACGCGCACGCGCACGCCGCTATCGTCACCAAGTACAGGGGTGAGGCGCGCACGCACACAAACACACACGCACACACGTACCTCGTTGTACGGATTTTCTAACTCCTCTACCACTACACTTTGTATTATAACAATTGTATGTACGGTTTCTTTTTAATAACTTTTGACTATGTTATTTTTCCCCCATTCCATGTCATCTCAAATATTGTAAACGCTCATCTTTCTTATATCTTATAAATATCACATAAACCCTAACAATAAAAATGATTGAATTCCATACTGCTATAATGCAAATGTCATTACTGTATTATAAAGGGGAACTTCTTCCGCTTCCAGTGGAGTGGTCGTCCCGCGCGGACTTCTCCAACGTGTGCGGCACCCGCGAGGTGGCGGCGTGCTCGCTGTCCGGGAGCGGCGCGGGCGCGGCGGGCGCGGGCGCGGGGGGCGCGGGCCGAGTGCTCGTGTCGGGCCTCACACGCGGCCGCCGGTACTTCTTCCGCGTGGCCGCCGGCAACCTGAAGGGCTGGGGACCCAGTACTGTGTCGGTGCCGAGGAGCGTGGTGCCCAGTAGTGAGTGTTCTTTGGGATATTTCAGTTTTTTGACAAAAATTTTGTGCAAATCTAACCATCATCTTTACATATACTATATACTAGTAATATCCCATCATATGACATGTTAATATCAATCGCGTCACGAAACCAAGTTCGTGCAGTTAATTAACGCCAACCGCATATTGCAGGTTGGCGCGACGTGTCCACGCGGAGGTCGCGTGGCGCGGGCGGCGCGGGGGGTGGCGCGGGCGGTGCGGGCGGTGCGGGGGGCGCGGCGGGCGCGGGGGGCGCGGCGGAGCGGCTGGACGCGCTGGCGGCGGCGCGCGCGGCGGCCAGCGCCTTCTGCCGGGCCGCGCCCGCGCCGCCCGCGCGCGCGCCACGCAAGACCGCCGCCACCATCCGGCAGCTCTTCACCGCCAACACCAAGTTCCAGAAGAACCTCCGCCGGTCAGTTGCCGTCATCCGTACATAGATAGCCCATACCATTCAGCACTGTATACATAAATAATTGATTCAAGAACAATTGGAATATAGGAATGAACACTCTAAAATCAGTCTGTTATACACACACTACCTACAAATAATAAGTCACTTGTTCATAACGCTTACTTTCTAAATGAATTGTTGTTTATATAAAACTTTTACCTTATATTTATATAGTGGAGTGTACCTCGCGTGCGTGCTGTACCACGAGGACAAAGTACTGGTGACCGGCGAGGACTTCCTGCCCGTGGTGGAAGTGGACGAAACCTACCCCGCATGTATTTATACCGACTTCCACTGGCTTATGAAGGTGTGTGTGGTGTATAGATTTGTTTATTTTTCTCATTTGGTTATCTGGTAACGATCATTTTATTTATAACTTAGTAGATATAACAGGCATTGCACCAAAATAATTCCGGCATTTTAATTCTTTTTTTGTAATTATTATTATAAAACAATTTCGGTCCTTCGAACCGGATCCGAAATCAGACTACCCTTTGAACAAAGTTGCTGCTATTGTACATTGCGTCTGATCCTTCGAGCCCGAAGCAATATGTATGTATGACTTGGTGTGCGCGGCAGGTGTCGTGCGCGTGGGAGGAGGTGAAGACGCTGCGCAGCGAGATGGAGCGGCACACCGGCGCCTCCGTGCACTTCCGCCTCAAGCTGCTGGCCGCCGCCGCGCAGCTGCAGTCCGCGCTCTGTTTGCAGGACCTCGGTAAATATGACGCTGCGATGTGATTTAAATGCTCTGATAATAGAACTACCTGCACTTCCTGGCTCCGCCCGGGTAGTTATTGAGCTAATTGAGTTGTGTGTGTGTCGCGCTCGCAGGGCAGGTGTACCACAAGCCGCTGCGCGACGCGCACGGCACCGTGGTGGTGTCGCTGGTGGGCGGCGTGCGCGGCGGCAAGCTGCCCGCGCTCAACGCGCGCTGGGCGCACGTCGCCAAG
>NC_052116.1:9518287-9578698 GCF_012273895.1 Zerene cesonia | reverse complement strand
CGCAGGTGTGCGCGGCGGCGCTGGCGCGCGGGCTGTACGTGGGCTACCTGAAGCTGCAGTCGTCGGTGGAGGTGGTGCGCGTGGTGGCGCCGGCGGCCGCGCCCACCGCGCCGCCGCACCGCGCCGTGCGCCGCAACCCGCACGTCTCCGCGTCTGTTGCTCACTTCTTATTTTTTCTCTACGCTTATTGACCTCATTATTCAACATTAAATCTCATTAAAAGCTCACAACTAGCTTAGCACTTTGCTCACAACGCGGCGTGGTAAACATTCGTCAGTAAAAGATCCGCATCACAAAATCGTACTGAGTGCAAACGCTTACGACGTGTTGAACCAATGGGGTACAAATACCACCAAAGGTTCAACGCGACAAACAACTCGAAGATTTCACTATAGTCAAAACTATAGTGAAATTTTCGAGTTGTCAGTCGAAAGATTATGTTTTCGAGCTTAATAAGCTTATTATTAATATATATTATTTCAAGATACTTTTTTCGACCAATCAAAAATAAAATAAATTCCTTGCTTTATAATATCACGAGACCTTTTCGAGTATCATCGAAGGTTTTGTGAGATTTATATTATATTTTTAACTTTGACGTCTATTTTTATATATTATGTTTTTATAAAAAAAAGAAAAATATTAAAATTGTTACACATATAACAAACAATTTGACACACTTCGAAAACCTGTCAAATACCAAAGATTTTTTGATCTTAAGAATTCGTGTTGTGACCACGGCGCGTTGATACAATAAAGAATGGCTTGCGCGTAATGTGCATTAATTGCTTACCATAACACTTTTACTGCTTCAAATAATTTTAAATTCCTACATTCAAAAAACTATGAACCCAACTCTGTTAGAAAAAATATAAGTAATATTAAATTTCGTATAATTACAGAGAAGAATGGGAGTACCTGAAATCGCTATCCGGTAGGACGGAAGACAAACAAGCGATTAGCAATCTATCCATAAACAGCAACGACAAGCCATCAGAATCTCAACAAATGTTCCTGGAGCAGATCGCGAGCGCGTGCCGGAAGCTGCTGCGCGACATGGACGTCTCCGACGAGAACGCTCTCACCCACCGCATATACGACCTCGAGGTCATCGAGCTCAACAATGACGTCAGCTTCATCATGATCTGCCCTCCGGCGGAACAAGCCTGTTCCGTGCCCGGGCAGAAGGAGATCCTGCTCCAGAGGGGAGACCTCCTGAGTCTGCCCATACAGGCGTTCGAAATGATCCACCTGCAGACCTATCACTCCGAGCTCCTACACAAATACGCCAAACTCAGCTGCGTGCTGGAACTGGACATCGCGTTAGCCGCGCATTCGCATAGAGAGGCGTTTTCCTGCACCGAAC
This sequence comes from Zerene cesonia, assembly GCF_012273895.1. Taxonomy (NCBI): domain Eukaryota; kingdom Metazoa; phylum Arthropoda; class Insecta; order Lepidoptera; family Pieridae; genus Zerene; species Zerene cesonia. The sequence goes on along the minus strand of NC_052116.1, from coordinate 9,577,332 downwards.
TGCAAACTACGAAGGAAAAACTTTCCAAACTCGAAGAGTTACAGAACAGCTTAAACTTGGTTTGGAGATCGGAGCGGTGGCTCATGGACTTGATCAGTTTCGCGCGTGATAAAGACAAGTCGGGCTCCAGCTCAGGAATTTTGCTCAAATATATACTCGAAAAAACGCCGTCCCAAATTTGCTCAGACACCGGGAGTTGTGATAAAGATGTTAATTTGAAAATAGATCTCTTACAAATACCTTCCAGAGATGGAAAAATTACCAAAACGTCACCGGGGAGGGGCTCGTGGCCGGGCCCAGCGGGAAACGGAAACCATGCGAACTTACATCCAGAATTCAGCAAATCGGAGCAACAGCTCAGTATAGCTCCGCGGCAGGCGTCCGTATCGACGCTCAACCTGAGCAGTTCTCAGTACCTCACCGACGGCAAATTCGCAAGGAAAGGCAGCGCCGACTCGCAGTTCACGCAATCTAGTGCAATGAGCAGCAACTTTGTGAGTAGCAATTCACAATTCGATGTAAAGTCGACCGGATCTCACGCGAGCGTCGGCAGCAGCCGCCTGCCGCCGTCGCGAAGCGAGGACACGTTGGTTCTCCAAAACGAAAACGTAGAACCGAAGCCGCGGCCGCACAGCATCAACACGAGCATGTCCACGACCTCGAGCCCTCTTCTGACCGTCAAGCACATGTACACCGGCAGCATGATCAGCGTGCGGACCGGAAATGAATCGGCCCAAAGTCTGTCCAGCGATTCTGAAAGCCAGAGCTGTCCCAAGTTACGACCTCCGAACTACCGCAGCGTCATGCCGTCCAAAAGCATGACAAACGTGAAGTCGCCTGAAATAGACTATACAGATACCGGGCAAGAGGCGAAGAGCCACAGTGTGAAGCGACAGCCCCTGCTGGAGACGCAGGAAGAAGACCTGAACAAGAAGGTGCCCAAGACTGAGGAGAAGCAGGACTCGGAGGAGCAAACCGATCCAATCGCTGAGAGACGGATCGTCGACCAGCCGGGAATATTACAAGTTAGATTTTTTTTTAATTTCTTTCTAATCAATTATAAGATTTTTTTCAATGAAGAACAAGATTAAGAAAAAATTTAATAACGGGTGCCCCGTTCTAAGGAATCAGCAGATAACAGCCATTAAGTAACCTGATTCAAACCACTCTGAATGGAAATAGACGTCATCCCATGTGTTACCATAAATTATAAGCGCAGTGTCTCCGGCAAAGTATCTTATAGTAGTTTGCCGTTAGTAAGCTGCAAGTTAGTAGGGGCATTTATGTACTGGAAAAGAAGGGATTGGCCTAATATACTACTACTACCCTGTGGTACGCCATACGAAAAAGCTTGTTCAGAACTCGTAATGAGATGCATCATTTGTTTTCTGTTAGTTAAGAAACTTTCAAATGTTTCATAAGGTTTACCTGTGACACTGATGTTAGCGTATCGAAAGCTTTGGCAAGGTCCAAGAAAATAGCAATACATCTTTTATTCATATACAGATTAGACATCACCTCATAAATCAGATTATGAACAGGCAATGCTAATTGTCGTCAAAAGTCTAATTACCCAACCGTTTAATTGAGCAAAAAACTTGTTACAAATGTAAAGCACAATATTAGCAAAGCGTTAATCTACACTAATGTTATAAAGCTAAAGAGTTTGTTTGTTTGAAAAATTATTTCAGTGTTAGATAGTTTATTAAGGAAGCTATAGGCTATATATACACCACGGGCGAAGCCAGGGCGGACCGCTAGTATTTTATATTATTTAACTAGTCCAATTGAATTATTTCTTCTTTCTTTCTGATCTTCCTGTATCTGTACTATATCGAAATCCTAACAGCTCATTCAAATTGCTACTAAATTGAATGTAGTATGTATAAAAAGTGCAGAAGTGAAGCGTGGTGTCGCGGCCGGCAGGTGTTCGCGGCGTACGAGACGGGGCTGGCGGCGGGCACGTCGCTGAAGCTGCACGTGACGCCGCGCACGAGCGCGCGCGAGGTCATCGAGCTGGTGGTGAAGCAGCTCAACATGGCGGCCGCGCTCAAGGGCCGCGCCGCGCCGCTCTACCCGCCCGAGCGCCTGCCCGACTTCTGCCTGGTGGCCGTCATCGGCGCGCGCGAGCGCTGCCTGCGCGACGACTTCCGCCCGCTGCAGCTGCAGAACCCCTGGCGCCGCGGCCGCCTCTACGTGCGCCTGCGCCACGACGTGCTGGCCGCGCTGCACCACTCCGCCTCCCGCCCCGCCTACATATAGAGCTGCTCCGCACCCGACGAATTCGTTCGAATTAACGTCCATGACGTCACAATATGTCGCCGAGTCGATCCTATTCTTAGTTGGATGGCATGAAACCCGTTTTAAACGTGAAAGAGTCGGCTTGAAAATCGGGTACAGAATTGAACTAGATTAATTTATCAGTGACATCGAATGGGGCAGAGGGTTGTGTTATTATAGATTCTCGCAATAATACGGAATGTCGCTCAGCCGCGATCATATTGAATTGTTAACATGCAGTTCCATAGATTATGCTCAATTTCTGAAATAGATATTTTTATGAAAATAAAAATGTACGTTGATTGTATGACCAAAATTAATTTAATAGTGTAATCGTTATCGTACTTCCAAAGAGTAAGATTGCTAGACGGAATCCTACCTAAATAAATATCATACTTTGTAAATTAGTACCTTTCTGATTGTACGTAACCGTGTTTAATAAATATATAAATGTATACAATACATTTGATATATGCGATCGACGACTCCGAAACCAACATTATATTTGTACATAATATCTAATTTATCAAATTATAATGAATTGTAAATCGAATAATAAATAACCGGTAGAGTACAGTTATTTTAGTTATATTAATAAAGTATTAATTATAGACATAGAGTGAGAGAAAAACACCATTTATCATAATGAAAGTGTGTCCAACGTCCAAGTTACATTTCGACGTGCGTCGCTCGTTTCCGCGTCTCGCTGCACAGGCGTAAGGTGTATCGCAGTTATCTCTTTAGTTAAACAGTCCATCGAGGCTAAAGGTAGTTTAATTTCGGTGCCAATTCTTATTTGTTGATGCTTTAATAGTATATTTTTAATGTTAGGGAATGAACACAATTTATGGTGCTTGAATACCTACTGCTTTTAAACCATATCTTTGAATTCTTATGAACGGTAAAACGAGTATATGTTAATGAAATAACAAAATACATTTGTAGCGATAGTTCATTGACTAGTCCCTGCAGTATTTTAAATGTGAATTAATATGTATGTTGTTTAGTTAAATCCATATCTTTGAGGAATAATAATATATTTTATACAATCTCAAAATGTAAAGTATTTTGTTATTTAATAAAAATATTGTTTTAAGCATACTTTTATTGCTATTTTTAAAGTATTATTAATCTAAATATTTTTATATACCTTGAATGGTCATATTTCGAACGGTCACACGAAATTACCCAGTCCATTTGTGGATACATAATTATTTTAAACACAAATAAAGTATTCAACTAAAAATACTCAAGTTTTCATTGTAACCAAATCGAAAGGTACAGTAAATGTAGTCAAAATGAAATATTATGTATTTAGATGTAGAAAATAAAATTTTATCAACGATTCGAGCCATACTTAGATCGCAATTAATTATAAAGCCTAAGTAAATGTCTTATGAATTTAAATGTTAATATAAATGTGTTTTATTTTATTATTATTGGTATTCACCCCAATCGCGGTGTTGTATATTAGAGATTAGAAGAGTGGATGAAACATTGCACAAAAATAAATGTATTTCAAATCTTTTATTTGTTTTCTTTTTAAGTTTTAGGTTCTACCTTCAGTGATAAAGCCCATAAAGGCGATTAACTTATAAGTCTACGCTGCAATTTTCAAGTTCAGTACTGGCCAGCTCGTCGCTTCTATACAAGGAACAACGGAACAAACAATTATTAATTATTTTTAACAAATTTATTCGTTTTGATTGATGCTAGAAGCTATTTGGTAATTGATGTGGTGACACTAGAGTTTAAATCGCATAAACGTCATATTTTAAATTTTGGCGCCTTATTACTCGACTTACTAAAAGAGGGTACCTAATGTACATCGAGCGTATGTATTTGACCATAGATTTATCTATCTCCATGGATTGATTATCTAGGATTTTGTCATATAAGCCGTATTATTTTATTACCTTCTACATTATCAAGAGGGCGTTCACAAATATAAAAAGTGACGTAGTTTTGATTTTTTTTTCTTACAAAAAAACCAATCTGCCCCGATTTTTTTTCTATAATATTTAAATCTTGTTCTTGTGAAGTTACTCGATATTTAAATATTGTACTATAATTCCACTTATAAACTCAAACATGTATTTAATCAATAAGACTTCTTATAGAAGCACTTTTGAATCTTCATTTTACACAGTTTCTAGATCAAAGAAACAAGACTTTTTGCTTTACATACGGAGTATCTGTGGTTTTGACTTCTTTATAAAGTGTTTTTAAAACTGTTATATCGTACAGGTACATATTTTATTTGCCTTTATATTTCTGCTTGTATTATTACTTACTGTTACTGTATCGTATTATATCATTCCCTTCACATTTTTTAACTTTAGAAAATAAATGATTCTAACCATTTACACCAACATCAAAGTTCGATCTTGTCTTTGAAATATGGAGAGAAGAATTTTAATAGTTCAAACTTCCTCGTATCTATCGAAACTCACGTCATTTGGCGAGTTTGAAGTTTATGTGAGTTGTGTCTTGTCAGTTGTGACATTTTTGAGATAACTGTTATGTACATAAATCGTACTGGTATATAACCAGTAGAGTTCAAAGTTTCATTGATAATTACCAATAAACATTTTATAAAAATCGACATTTATTTGGTTGACTTTTATGTAATAATAAACTTTTAGTTTTAACTTCAGTAAATAATTTGAGAAACATGAGTTTAGTTGCCAACACAGGGTAAGTCGCTAAGCCAATAAGGAGAAAGTTTTTGTTCCACGTTTGATTACAGAATTTAATTTATCGCTATTTTAGGAAGCTAGCGGGTCGTACCCTGTTTATAACCGGTGCCTCTCGTGGAATCGGCAAGGCTATTGCTCTGAAAGCCGCCAAGGATGGAGCGAACGTGGTTGTAGCCGCCAAAACAGCGGAGCCTCATCCAAAGCTCCCGGGAACTATATATACAGCTGCCGAAGAAAGTTAGTGTCTTTTCTCTGCATTCTTAATTTGTTCTACATTAACGTTTTAGCATCAACCTGTTCTCGTGAACAGTGTCCTGAACTTTGGACTTCAACACAGGTGTATTGACCTTTGGTCTATTAACCTGTCTCATCTCTTTTCAGGTTTTTTTAAAGCTGTAACTAAAAAAGTTAATATAAATACACCTATTATAATAATAATTATACATAATGGTTTTCATTCTATAATTGCATTATGAAAATATTTATCTATAATTTTTATTATTTTAAAAATTTCAGTTGAAGCTCTCGGTGGAAAAGCTCTCCCGTGTATAGTTGATGTCCGGGATGAGAAACAGGTTCAGAATGCCATTGATGAAGCTGTCAAAAAGGTTATTTTATAAGTAATTCCTATTACAAGCTCTTCTATTTATCATTTTTTACAACTGCACTGTCATTAAAGATACCACTTAACTGATATGTTATAAAAATCCATAGTAACATATATCTTTAATTACTAAATTTGCAGATTATATTTGATTAGGACTATTTTATTTTTTTATTACTATGTGCTTAAATATTGATTATAATGTCATTGGCTAAAGAAAAAGCAACTGTTTCTACAATGAAATCTTATCATCATATTAAAAATATTGAATTACAGAAACAAGTAAAAAGTAATCACTTTATTTTATGATGAGTTTGCTATGATAATAAATTGTGCTATGATAGTGATAAAATGAAAAACTTTCCTACATGACCTACATACCCTTATTACTATATATTAATGATGAATAGTAAGGGTTTTAGTATTAGAAATAAAATAGTTATTGAACAAACAATAAATATTTCACAATATTTTATATTCAATACTAGCTGGGTACAGTTGCACAGTGTAGATGCAGTTTTTTTAACTAAACTTTTGCCCATGTATATTCCTGCATAGTCAAAGGAAAAGATAAACAGTACTGTGTTCCTGTGAGATTTCAGGGATAAAATTTCTCTTTTTTTGGGTTTCAAGCTATATGTGAACCAAACATACGACCATACAGGTAGATTGTGAGATTAGCACCTTGAAGCAAGCATACAAACTCTTCAGTTTTATATGTAGTGTAGATGAAATGTATTCTGTACAGCTTGCTATACAGGGCAAGTCCTCATTTATAAGTAAAGTATTCACTTAATAAGGTAAAAAGATATATCATTGAAGTTAGTAAAAAATCTAGCATATTTTTTTACAATAAATAGTTAAAGAAATGAATAAACTAATGAAATATGGTTACAGTTCAACGGTATAGACATTCTGGTGAACAACGCGTCGGCGATCTCGCTGACGGGCACCGCGGAGACCGACATGAAGAGATACGACCTCATGCACAATATCAACACGAGGGGGACTTTCCTTGCGTGAGATTTTACTTTTTACTATGCTTGTTGAGTATTAAAACATTTTTATTTGGTTGTGCTACCTAGAGGATTATTAATCTGTGATATAATGTTCCTTGATCATTACTTAATGAAAGATAAAAAGTTGAATGGAAGTTGTTATACTTATATATGCATATTTAGTATGAAAATATTACATTTCCTTAAGTTGTGTATCTTGCAATGGAAGAGATAAATACTGAGGATATATCGAGTAAAACTGTGTTTTATAAATCTTTTTTAGGAATTATCAGCTTTTCGTGTTTTCTTGATACCTCCTAACTTTTTACTGGTTGAAGCGATTTTTATGATTCTTTTTTTAATTGAAAGTTGGTACCTGCCATGTGGATCCATGTAAAATTGGTCTAGTTCGGACAGTTTGAGGTAGTTTTTTATTAACAATAATAATTGTTTTTCAGGTCAAAACTGTGTCTGCCCCTGTTGAAGAACAGCGACCATGCACACATTTTGAACTTGTCCCCTCCACTCAACATGAGCCCATACTGGTACGCAGCCATGAACATGACATTTTGGTTGATTTGTACATGATAGTTATGAACTCTTATCGTGGAACACTATGTTTACTTGGATAATATACCACATATTTACTTGGAAGACACACATAATTTAACGAGTGGGCCGCCACTACACAGCCAACAATTGTAGAATTTTTGAAAGAAGTCTAGTAGTTCCTGAGTTTGAAGTGTTGAAACAAACTCATCGTCGTTATCATATAATTAGTATTAGTACAGATATAGCGGGTGCAGTCTGTTAAGCATAAATCATTTCATGCATCAATTAAGCATATAAAAAATAAATTAACATCAAAATTTCATATATTGCGGTAGATAAGTAATATCCGCAAGAATAAGACTTGTGTGTCAGTATACAATATTAAAACACTGGTTTTTAAGTCTATCCACAACAAATAACGATCGTGAATGAAGTGGTTTGGTTTATAATAACGATATGATAATGTAATGGTCAGGTTCTCGATCCACGTGGCGTACACGATGGCGAAGTACGGCATGTCCATGTGCGTGCTCGGCATGAGCGAGGAGTTCCGCCCCTACAACATCGCCGTCAACGCGCTTTGGCCTCGTACTGGTAAATAGATAAACACACTCACAAATATCGAACGTGTCGGACACCTTGCACCTTTGCTATCTGCTTTTGCAGTCGTGCCAAATCGCAAGGAGTTAAAACCTCTTTTCAAAATTGAGTTTTTAGACTTCGCATGCTAGTTTTTTGCGCTTAAATCTCTACCAGTGAGCACAAATAATAGTAAAATATTGTTAATGTATATTTCGCAAAAAGAAAATCAACACAAAACAAAATCAATATTACCAATAATAATGGTATTTAATGCCAAGAAAAAATAGAAATGAACAAAAATGTATAACATCGTCGGTTGCAGCGATCGCGACGGCGGCCATCGAGATGCTGACGGGCGACACGTCCACCAGCCGCAAGCCCGACATCGTGTCCGACGCCGCCTACGCCATGCTCTGCAAGTGAGTGCACACCACGCACAGAACACACTACACTGCAACACTATGCACCACTCTTCACCCTACACTACACTATAACACTACACTTCACGTTACACTACACACTATAAACACTACACTACACTTCACGCTGCAGTCTACACTACGCACCATACAACAGGAAACTTCTCCCTAAATACTATACACAATACACACTAGAAGCTACACAGAATATGGAACTCTATTTTCTACGTCGTAAATTAGAATATCACCAGGCTCATAAATATTGCATTATTTATATTTGACCTCTATTAATTACTACATAGTATAAAGTAAATTTGCTTCTCTGTCCCCATGTAGGTATGTATGGTTTTATCAATGGATTTTGATGGGGTTTCTGTTAATAGACAGAACAATTCAAGAGAAAGTTCATATTTATAATAAAATCCAATAAACTAGTCCGAATTTAACAAAAACAGTATTAGTATTTATCTTGGCCCCCCTGGGGGCGGGCCGGCCGCACAGGGACCCGCGCACGTACACGGGCAACTTCGCGATCGACGAGGACGTGGTGCGCGCCGCCGGCGTCGCCGACCTCAAGCCCTACGCCTGTGACCCGGGTGAGATACTTCTCTTGTGTTCACTATTTAGTAATATTGTTTTTAAAATAGTTGTTTGTTTGCTTTTTGTAATGGATATTAAGTCTATAACTCTTGGGTGTCTTTCTTTTTTCTTAGCCATATAATTCCTAAATTACATAACTCTTGTGTTTTTGACAACTCTGCCTCTTTATATATAGAAAGTGAAGCGAGGTTACAGATGTCCCTGACTATATATACCAATTTATAATTTGAACAATGCTTGCATTAAATTACAAGCAGACATTTCAATATTGTATATTTGCACAGATGCTCTATACAACTAACTACATATAACCTTTTTAGTACAAAGTTTTCCGAATTATATAATTATTCTGAATGTGAATAATATTGTCTCTTGGCCCATTGTAATAATCTTCCATACACATTGTAATATGTTACATCACCAAATTCACACAATGACTTCATAATTTTTCCCACGTTCCATTATTTACTAACAATTCAAATAAGATTATTGTAACATTTGATATATTTATGAACATATCATGAAAGATACATTTGTGACACATTTTAATGTGGAGATGTTTGTTACTCTCATCAACTATTTGAATATAAATAATATTGTGTGTGCTTGTGTGTACATTTCACAGTATATTCCAACTAGCAAAATTATGTTTCTGTTTCAATCGCTTTGTATTCTTGTACAATTATATATTTATTATTAAAACACATGCTGTCCATAATGTGTTGCATGACAGTGAAAAATAATTTGTTTCATACTTAAATATGTCTGCATATATTGTTATGCTAAACACTGTACATAACTTATTATGCGCAACAATTATTTGTGTAATAAGATAAGTCCTTATAATTGGACCATGCAATAAATAGCACAGACTATAAAGACAGATTATTTAGATTTAAAATATGGTCAGGGTTCCTCTATTTTAGGCGAGTGTTTTACGATTTCATGCTTTCCTTTATAATAATTGCACTGCTTCGTATTAGTTTTATTGTTATTAAAATTCTAGTGTTTTAGGAATTACTCCGTTCTAAATAACTTATACCTTCAGCAATTACAATTGATGACAGTATTAACTGAAATTGTCAAATGCAGAACGAAATGTTACAAATGTGTAGTAAAATTTCACCAAACACTTGCTTGTTGGTTGGTCAAATGAGTCTTCATGAGTGGTGAAGTGGTAGTTAAGTTATATCAGTGTATTAAATGGGGTGTTTGGTGAAGTGCATGCATTGCCCATTGTTCGACCGCACATGAGCGAATGAACTGGTCATGTGCCGATACTGACCGGCCCGTGTGCTCAGCCAACGCAGACCGGCTGCTGCTGGACGGCTTCCTGGATGAGGAGGAGGCTCGGCTGCACCACTCCAGCACGGTGACGGCGTCGCACCGACGCGCATACCACACCTCCGCTACCAACTATAAGCAGGTGCCCTTTAGCCCAAGCCTCATTGTCCACCGCCACGTTATATAGCCGTTAGATAGCAAGTATTTAGAGTTATATTTGTTTGAAAGTCGACGTTGGTTATAGTTAAGAGTAGTAGGAGGAGCAAGTTGTAAGTACTTTTGTGTAATGATAATTATTCTATCTATTTTTTTTATTAATCCACGTAAATATATAAATCATATAAAGATTTGTTTTCGAGCTCTGTGGTGGTGGACAAACGGCCCCAGAACATTTTAAATTCACTATTAATTAGTCTAGTATCTATGTATATATGAGGGATAAGGTAATATCGCATTCTATTCGTCTTCCATTGTAAATCATCTCACTTCTTTTCCATACTATTTGTTTTTGTTTGTAGATAATTGAGAAACGAACATCTCCGCAAATTCATTCATTTCACTGCTTCAATCCATTATTTATTTTATGGTAGTTAATTCCATTGTTTATGATGGCCATAGACATGAAAAATTGCGTGTTGTGTATTTTATTTCAGGCGAGTATCCGCGTTTTTCAAATGTCCGTCCGTCGAATATTGAAATTTATAATATTGTGATGTTTGTTGCAGATAACATAGACAATCTGTTACCTGACTTCTTTTTGGAGGAGCCCGGACAAACAGAGAAGGCTCCCAAAAAGGTGTGAAGTGACTTTATTTGATCAAAATGTAATAAATGTAAATGAAAATGTAATAAAGTAAATAAATAAGTATCAAAAAGTTTGAAGTGTTTCGTTTTTCCATTGGCAAATAATGTAATATTTTGTGTTTGTTCTCTATGTGTCTATGGCCATAATTGACAAATATTGCAGTCTATCTAACACATATTAATGGATTATTTTCATGTATTTAGTTCAAATAACAAATCTTCGTTGTCTTAAAGTTGCATGCTCCTTTCCGTACCTGTTAACACATCTACGCACGATAGTTGATTTTGATTCAAACGTCACCCAAAATCCTCAGTACTAAGCAAAGGTATGAAATATTTTTATATATCTGGATACTAACCAATTTTTTTACATAATTAATTATGCTAATTAATGAAATGTTTTCTATAGAAATTTTATGATTGGCAGGCGGAACAGGGAGGTGGCCAGATCCCAGCCCTGTTCGAAGCTATCAGCAAAACAATATCAGCCGACTTGGTGAAGAAGACACAAGCTGTCTATCAGTTTAATGTTAAAGGTATGGATTATACTTCTAGAAATTTAGTTCTTTGGCGAATACTGATATAGATTCGAACCCCCTATTTTCGCCTTATCGTGACAACGCCACCGTCGCACGCCCTGGCTCCGCTCGGGTAGTCATTTATCGTAATTGAAATAGTATCAACTAACCCATCTCTTAGAATGGAACAAACTGCACAAGGTGTAAGGTGGAAATTTGATTAAAATCGGTCGAGTAACTCCTAGACTACTCCATGTCCATCGCGGATAATATGATCTAACAGCAACAAACGAAACAACAACGCCAACAAGTGACACCGTGTACCATAATAATTGCGTTTCTCCTCGCAGGCAAGGAGGAGGGCGTGTGGCACCTCGACCTGAAGAACGGCGCGGGCGCGTGCGGCGCCGGCGAGCCGCCCGCCGCGCCCGACGCCACGCTCACCATGGACGCCAACCACTTCGCCGACATGTTCGCCGGTACGCACAAGCAAGCACGCACGCACGCACGCAAGCACGCACAGATAAAAAACATATGATGTTATATAAATAGCTCAAATATGTTCCTATTGCTCGGCACAGGCCTTCTCTGAGGGTACAAGCCTTAATCTACTACGCTGGCAGATGTGATTTCGTCGTACTTTAGACATGCCGATTTCCGCACGATGTATTCTTTCATCGTTTTAAGTAGTGGTGATGTTGTCCACATGCAGAGATAAATTGAAAATTCAATTTATTACGAGGTCCTAACTACTAAGCCACCATAAGCCGTAAGCAAATATTGATTGACCAAATAAATATATGTTCCAAATAATTAAATACATGTACAAACACACGCCCACGCAAATAGATAAGTTAGTGAAATGAAATGAAATTAAATAGGGTATTTGTTGACAATCGGAAACCAAGCGACTAAGGTCCTTAATTACTGGTACACACAATATAAGATATGATTTTTTTTTTTATTAATTTGAGAAAAATCTTTCATTTACTTTAATAATATGGACAAGATCATACTGTACATATTTACGTAATTATTTAACTCTAGTAAACATTTATGATTGCAAATGAGAGAGACTGAGGGGAATTTTAATAAGTGAAAATAACATAAGTTTACAAATGTTCAAATGTTTATTGTATACTATAAACGTCAAAGTTGCTGGTTACATAGAATCTTTGTAAATAAATTTACATTGGAATAGTGTTTCCTTCCTTTAAAAACTTAATAAATAAGAGATGCAATAAACATATTAAATTGATTTGTTACAGGTAAATTGAAACCCACAACAGCATTCATGATGGGCAAACTGAAGATCAGCGGAGACCTGCAGAAAGCCATGAAGTTAGAGAAAATGATGAAATCTCTCAAAAACAAAATGTAAACTAAACTAGTTATAGTTCTCACTTGTTTATGGAATCAGTCAATTTTAAACAAAGTTGTATATGTATAGAATGGAAATATATTTATTTTTTAATAAAGTTAAGCTTTATCCTTTTTATGAAGCCAGTATTCACTGAATTTCTTATAAAACTGTGTAATAAATGTAAAAACACTGCATAATAATATGGCAGAGGCAGAGCAGAGGCTATTTTTGTAACAAAATGAAGCATAGAATCTATTTAATGCATATAACCTCTTATAAGAGTAGCCAACATGTAACTGATAACGATTATTTGTATTTGGTACAACCTGACAATACCTAAACCTTATAAATGTATTATTTTTTATACTTTGTAATAAGGATACTACAATAAACTTTTATAACAAATTGTTATTTCATTTCTTAGAAGAAATACATAGTTACTGTGTTATGAAATGTGAATAATATAAAATAGGTGGTAAAAAATATATTTGGTCATAAATTTTTTGTTAAGTGTTGCATACAAATTTTAAAAGATATTTGGATATGAAAAATATAATGCACATCTTTGTTTCATCATCTTATTAGTTACATCACTCAGGGATGGCTGAACAGATTTAAATCTTCTTTGGTTTTTTGAATTTCCCTGCTTGGATTACGATTGCATGTTAAAAATTTTTTAAATCGTACACATAATTAAACTCGGCGGAAAAACCAGGCGGAACCGGGAGCAGCAGCTAGTTTATTAATTAATATCGGATTTAAATTCGGTAATACAATACATTAAAAAAGCTTCATTACCTATAACTATAGAATATAACGTCCATTTTATTGCAAAGTAACAACAACTAACGTAAAAATAATAGTAAATTGCGATAAATGTCGTAAGAGCAATCACAATGTTATAGTCAACAATGAAGTTACATCAGATATTTTCGATAACCTCGTTATCAGAATTGAATTCTCCCGCGTCTTGGCTGGCCTTGATACCGTGCTTACTGCCCAGTCCAATACAAAGATTTCAGTTCAACTAGGCTCAGTCCGACGGATGTAAACACTTTGCGGCAACGATATTAAAATTTTATTGTAACAAATTCACTTAAAAATATACACGATGTTTTCTATTGACGCTCCGGTAGAAATTCAAAATTCAGAATTTTGTAATTATCGTTCACCACTTAGTACTCGTTATGCTTCAAAAGAAATGCAATATAATTTTAGTGATCAAAAGAAGTTTTCGACATGGAGAAAACTATGGATTTATTTGGCAAAGGCGGAAAAGGTAAGAAACTATATATTTTATTTTAGTTATTTGATTTTGGGTATTGAATACCTATATCTTTGTTGTTTTACTTTATTAAGCGACAAAACTTACGCAAGTACCAAATTCATTCTGGCCTCTAGGTTATTTTTTACGCTTTTTAGTTTCGCTTTCGAACGTCCAGTGTTGCAACATCCTTTTTTCATTTACCTTAATTTTACATAATATTGGTAATAAGTTGCGATATATTTCTCTTATTTTACTTTATAATAATATGTATGATTGATAAATATTACCGTACATAATATTATAATTTTGTTTCATTCAACAATTGATCGTAGCTGTTATTTATTGGTCGCTCCGTTTTGTGTAACCAGTAGCAGCATTTGCGAAATGTTTCAACTTTCAATAGCAACATTCTGTCAGTGTCAAATTTGAATGGAACTGGAAAGATTGCCAACAGTGGAATTGGGAGTTACCATTTAAAATTAAGAAGAAGAAGTTTGTCAACTTCCTATTCTTATACATAATAATCGTATAAGTTTTCTATGAAAATAAGTCTTACACACATACGCAATGTAACCATTCAATGTAGGTAACCGAATCCGAAATTAATTTTTTAACTATGTTTAATTTTTATATTTTTGTAGGACGTACATCTTCAGGTGTAAATTTTAAACAATTGATCAAAGCTTGATCCTACTTATGTAACATACATTTGAAAATGAATAATATTTTATTATGTTATTTTAGTGACGCCAATTCTCAAAATTAAACAATACAACTTACGTCATTTCCACTTCTTTTAATTTTTTCAGTCAATGTGTTTTTCAGAATTTGTTTATCATCGGCAATTAGAGACGTGGTTTATGTATGTGTGATTGACGTGGATAAAATATAGTTGCTAAATATTGTTCATAAATATACTTGTATAAAGATATATTAGTATCATCCTATTTAGTAGTTATGTTGTACATAATTACTAAACTTACTGAATTATCTTAACATGTGATATTATTCCACAGTCTAATAATCCATACAGTATTTCAATAAACACGTTTAGACAAGTCAATATGGGGGAAGCAATAACAACAAGCCCGATCTACATATGCCACGTTGTTAGCAGCTCGAGACCTTATTTAAGGGTTGCATGAACGTTTTAGTATCATTTCATCATTAGATATTATATTATTTACTAGTGTAGATTTCATCATTAGGTATTATATTATTTACGTATGCTCTCTTTACTCTGTGATTAGCGAGACAAAAATGCTTATATTTTTTTAATACAAATTTATATTAAAAATCTATAAGTTCCGAAAGCGTCTTATAGCAATATTGAACATGTTTAAGATAAAAATCCAGTTCGTCACGTAATTATTATGATAAACTGGTACATTATTGTGATGTATAACTGACTTGATTTTAGAGCAACGTCACTTTTTTGACGGCTTATCTCTATTAGAAACTGCTTTTCGCACTGCTGGTAAATGATAAAACAATTTTATGAAGATCCAAAAGTGCTTCTAGAAGAAGTCTAATTGAATAAATAAATATATGAGTTTGAGGCTGAATATGCAGGCTTATGTACAACGTACAATTATGTTTATAACTAATTTTCAGCTTTTTATAACAAAGTAGTAACTGGAAATTGTGTGTCAAAATTTATCATGGTAGATATAACCAAAAGTACAAATTAATTTAAAACCAGGTGAATAAATAAAACGATAGTTGCGATGTAGTATTTATTAATAAAAATTCAACGAATACATGTCTTAAAGCATATTATGTATACATATAACAGTATCTTTACATTATTAAGAACTGGAGTTCTGTATATATTATTTATTTAATAAATAGTAATAACTAATCTATGTTACGCGAGTACCTTCCGTATATTACTGCAGATAAGGTAACATTAGCGCCGAATATAATAAATATGTTACATCAATCGCAAAAGCCAAACTTATCATTGCTATTAAAATAAACTTACTCTATTAATTATAATAAAATCTCGTTATAATATTGATATCATGTTAGTTGAAAAAATAAATGTTAATAAAAAGCGCGGCAATACTCATCAATAAATCTATGGTCTATAAGTAATTTCATAGAGAACAGAAGTGCAATAGATAAAGAGCCCAAAACATTTAATTGCTTATTTTTCGAATTTCTTTTTTTTTGTAAATAAAACATAAACATGTTCCTAATCATATATTAAAGTTCGCAAAAACTTGGGAGGTTCTTAATTCGTTTTAATGTGTCTTTTCTTCGTTAAATGTTTTGGAGGATAGATACCATAGACAATATAAACAAAACTTATCTACCACTGGACGGATACTGATTACTGCTTTGGTTTCCCTATTTCCATTTATAAACTTAAATAAACCTTCAACTTATTAAATTATAAATATGTTTAATGTTATCTTAAATTTACATTACTTAACGTGCATTTAAACTACATTTAAAGTAAAAAGAATTGGCGGTGGTTTTATTCGTAAGGGCTAAAAATAAAGACTAACACTAGAGTATAGTACACGGGAATGTTCCAGTAGTTGAAAATTAAACATAAAATAAAGGGTGCATTAATATCTAAGTTTCTTGCACTTCGGCCGAAAAATGTAGCTGCTCTTGGGACAATTATTTTGAATAATACTATACAAAAGCTACTCTCCAGGACAACATTTTATCTTATTTACATACTTTACAACTATCTAACCTAAACTATAAATATAATATATTATAACGCTTACAATTCATACTTTGGAGTAATCAAAAAGTGATAAATGTTGTAACTTAATAAATCTTAATTTAACTATAATGCCTATGCATAATCTGTGCAAATTTTATAACGTGATAATAAATATTGTATTATCTGTGTCATTACGCGTGGTTTTAATAATCTGCCTCCTTCCTAAAGGTGAGGAAAGCGTGTACGAGGAATACAGCTGCGTCGATGATGGCGAACACGCCCGACGATATGAGCAGATCGTACGCGGCTTTATTTGGTCGAACGTTTGCGTAGTACGACCTGTGCCAATCTGGAACAAATAAAAAATAGTATAAAATAACTCACTTTATGCGTTTAAAAAAATAAACTATATGTTCGCCACTGCGATTGGGGTAGCGGATAGCTTTTTAAGCTTTAAATTAAATCGTTATCTCTAATTTGCTAATACTAGCGGAGACAAATAAAAATCAATAAATTACGTTCAGACGTACTGACAGTACAGACTGAATGAACACAAGAATCGGTGCAAGTAACTCAATTCTCTTTTAGATGATTTAATC
The DNA here is from genome assembly GCF_012273895.1 of Zerene cesonia. Lineage (NCBI taxonomy): Eukaryota > Metazoa > Arthropoda > Insecta > Lepidoptera > Pieridae > Zerene > Zerene cesonia. The sequence goes on along the minus strand of NC_052116.1, from coordinate 9,560,080 downwards.
TGAAACTCTGATAAAAATAACAAATACAGAAAGAAAATAAAAAAAAAATGAATAATAGTAGTTTTCCTGACTATAATTTGAGCCAAATTGCGGCGGTGATTGTTAAATTTCCTTCCATCCAAGCTTTCAGGTGATAATAGTAACATAACGTATTGCATTGTTATAAAATATATTTTCATCAGCACAACTTGATATATGCATAACAAAATAATTAATATTCATGGCAGCAACACAAGCGCATTTAAACACAATTCATGCATCATGTAACGTTACAACTCAATGGCCCATTAAGATTTTATAAATAGGCCGTTAGTTCAATAAGAATTAAAACAAGGATTATTATCCTTATGGTACTGCATCTATACAAGGCTTTGTGGAGGTTAAACCTGTAATTACAATTTAATTTTGTAATCTTTCAGCTATACTTTGAAACACAATTGAAAAACTTTGGTATGAATGGCAGCCATAATCCACTCAATTTACAGCAAGCATTCTTGTTTGTCTATTTCTTGTTAACAGTTAACAATACCTACATAGCGAATTTAACCAAAATATATCAAAAGTAAAAAAGATTTACGGAAGTTTCGAGATAGTTTTTATGTATGTTGTTATTACATGGTTTATATTCAGAAAATACCTTAGCTTTTAATAAGGCGTTAGCTAACCGTACAAATTGCAAAAAACCCATCGTTTCGGAAACGTCGGTGAGAAACTCGATGAAACTTTTAAGAAATAGCTCAATAAATGCTTCAGTAGGAAATATACCACAGACTATTCATTTATACTGAATAAGCTTTAGTTTTTTTACCATAAAATATGACAGCAGCCGCGGCGGTGAACATGATCACTCCGATGATGGAGAAGGCGAGGGACGTCCGCCAGCCCGCCGACTCGCCGAACAGGCGGCTTATAATCAGCACCCCAGTTATTATTATAAAACCTGTAAAAGAAATATAACGCTGATTAAAGACTAGCGTAGCTAAATACGTAAACGTTGTTCATCATTAGATAACTAGAGGAAAAATGTAAACAAACAGGTTAAATGAATTTTCTCACTTAATTTAAGAATGCCTAAGTGCATATTTGTCTGAAAATAATCGATAAATAACTAGCAATCAACTTTCACAAGATTGAAATCGATTTTCCAGTGAAGTGAAACTGATCGTAGTTGCATAATGCATTATGTTAATAATGTTATTGGTTTCCACTCGTTTAACATTATTCGCAAAACTGAATTATCATTTGAAATGTTCAGTCAAATTTCAACGAGATCGCATGCGAGATTCGCATTCATTTTCTAAATAAGTCTGACAGAAATGCGTGGACTATGGCCTAAGTGAAAAGCTTTTTGAAAATTAATAAGTAATAGAATTATAAAAGTAGCATAGATAATTTTGCCTATTTTACATAATTTTTGGAAAGCAGATTAAAAATATTAAACATTTAGAATCTCATACACAAGAAATTCTAACAGGAATAAACTGTATTTTAACGATACATTTGGGATTTACAGACTGATTGATTTGAGAGTGATTTAATTGAATTGCTTATAATTTATACTGAATATCGATCGTAGCGCGTACAAAAATCCACAATTTTCACTGTTTATAAAGAAATAATCTGCTTCTAGTTATTAAAACCATTCAAAACCAAATTACCTCAATAATACAACATGGATTTGATGAAATCTCGTTGAAACAAGAGGCTACATTTTGCCAGTTTTGTATTCAGACGACCTCCGCTCTAAGTCAGGGACAATCATCGCCTGAATGAGAACTTAATTAACTTTGACGTTACTAATCTGCTCTTAATTGCTTGCCTCATACAAGTGTCAATGCCTCAACAGCTTTAACAATAAATAAGCTATTCAAGCAGATAAATTGAATACAAAGATCCTTGGTTGTTATTTTTTGTCACGTCATATAAATCTTTTTGATTATAAATGTGCTAAGAATATGCTCCAATAGACTACAAACATTAGATATATAGGGTCTCTTCTCTATTTGGCCTTATCTTACGACTTAGCGTCATGAAATAAGCATATTTTTTTCATATAGAGTCTCTAAGGCGTCGCATCATTTTATTTTTAAGACCATGCGCTATATCTTATTTAACAACAACACATAACTCGTCCTATCTATCCATTTAAATTCCTATTAAACTGGCCTGGTTAATGTGTAGATTATTTCTCATAACCAGCCCCTATAGAGCCCCCTAGTACCACAGATAACTAAACAGGTAGTGGCGTCTCAATTTTCTACAACAAAGAGACGCATAAAACTTTTATTTCCTTAACTTAGTATTGTTTAGCATTAAAGTTTGCGAACTGTCTTGGAAAAGGTCCTTTCTAAACAAGAATTTCCACATTTCGTTCACTATTGAGTTTCAAGAATGTCCTCATTAGTTCCGACCTCACAATCAATAATTTGTTAAATTGAAAGATTACAACAAAATCCATTGTCGCAATCAGGTCACGGTTTACTCAATTGTTTAAATATACTCTAACTTACTGTAATTCCTTTGAAACGAGCAAAAACAGTAAATAGTCAACGAAATAATCATTATTATTTTAAATCTTAAATTCAAACATTGAGCGCGAACAACTAAAACTTATCATTAATTTTGGTAAGTTGCTTCCACATGCTTTTGAAAAAGTATTATAAATATAATGAATTTACATTATTTAAAATTAAAAATTAAAAACCTTCGCGCGTTATATAGTGACTTTGTCCTAATCCTCTATTATATTCTGTATTTCGATGATTCTTTTGTTGCTTGGTGACTGGTGCCTGGATCTAATTCTGACAATTTGTTATTTGTTAATACTTACTGGAATACGTGGAGTAGATAAGAGCGATGTGTCTGTGGTCGCTGCTGACGACCTGTGGCCAGTACAGCGCGCTGATTATCAGCCCGATGGCGATCACTGCCAGCACCTAGAACCAAGGCGATTCAGCATTTAATATGCGGGTTTCCACAATTAATTAAAGGCTATATGTGGATTAATGTGATACCAATAATTAAAAGTCACTACTTCTACTCACTCACGTGAATAAAGACAAAGGTATCTTGATCAACATTTTTTTTTAATACTTATTGTTCAATTCAGTTTTTCTATTTACTCCCTACGCCGGGTTAGCTCGGAATGCAAAAACTACAAGAGTATATTATTAACTGTGTTTCATAAAAATTCTCTGAGCAATTTTTATGTTTATCCATTAGGCACATATATAAAATGTTTAAAATGTAAACGTAAACACAAATCTATGTCAACATAAGTAACATACTTAACGCATTAGTCTACGAAGTGGGGCAAATATTATGGCCATCCTAAACCTGAGTCCAAGTACCTACATGGGACAGAAACGTACGCCATTTGCATGTTAGCCACGAACCTGTCACAGATTATAAATACAGTCATTTGTATGCGTGATCTTGTTTTAATCATAAATGTAAAATTGGGACACAATGGTTGGCTGCCATTTTGTTTTTATTATAGTTAACTAGCTGAACCCGGCAAACGCTGTTCTGCCTTACTCTTATCATTTAGGGGTATGAAAAATAGATGTTGTCTGATTCTCATATATACCGGATAAGCACAAAAAATTTCATCAAAATCGGTCAAGCCGTTTCGGAGGAGTATGGCAACGAAAACTGTGACACGAGAATTTTATATATTAGATTATAAAGATTTTCCTCTGTAGACAGAATCGAACAAATTGCGTTTTTCCTCAACTACGTAACAAACTTGTTCACAAATTCACGTTAAATATGTAGAATAACTGTAAATAAAATCCTCAAAAATGGCATTACAATTTTATAAAAAAAACAACTAAAATTAAATAAAAATTATGAAAAAAGTATTTTCTTGTATTTGATTTTACGCGATTTGTTCATTATATTATTAATCCGACGTTTCGAACACTTTACAGTGAGCGTGGTCGCGGGGAGACAGAGAGACTTTTCAGAAATTAAAGACACAGTCTTTAATTTCTAAAAAAAAGTCTTTTTACTTTTTATAAACGAATTCGTAATAAAGAGAAAGTAAAAATTTTCTACATTATCTGTGACCTGTATGTGATGCTTCAATGAAGATGTGATGGAAACTGCTTTCACTTTTGCAATAATAATATTTCGTTAAGCAATAACTTTTCAATGTTTTGACCTATTTTAGAATCATATCATAGCTATGTCAAAATGATGGGGTATATTACTTAAAGAATTGCGAACAAAACAATGGAGGGAGACTTAATTAAATAGGTACATAATAAGAGTCACAGCATCTTATATATATTATAGACATCCAAAGCAATTACCTGCGTATGAGTCACTCACATGACAATAATTATGTTTGTATACACGTGAGCCGTGAAGGACGCGGTACATACAGCATGCTTCAGGTCATATTATTATATACTAAGTGAGATCTATGTTTGTTTAAGTAAATATAGCAATTTATATGAAAATCCACTGACTTAGAATGTCACTTTTGTTATTGGGCGAATTTTCCTACTTAGATTTTATCTTGAAGATGTATATAAAAAAAAGAATTAGGACGATAACTAAATTCTAGGAGGAGTAAGGGGAGATATGGAGAAAGGATGCTTCTCGTATTTATAAACACGAGCGAGCCAAGGCAGGTTTCCGATACAAGTAAATCAAATTTGACAGCATGTCGAATTCCCACGGTGGCCACCAACTGTGCATTTCCTCGTAATTATTACGATCGATCTGTTATTTCATTTAACCTTGTCAAATATATTACGACGTAGTATCGTAAGTTTCATTGTCACTTATATGATCCTAGTCATCCATTCTGACCGCTCCATAAAATCCGACTATTCAATAAAAAGGATGATTTTCGTATTATTATAATATAAACCCGGGAAAAAACGTTTTTTAATTCGCAGGTTTCTATCAAAATCTTTCTTCCTTTTTTAGCGTTTATTGAATATAGACACAGCCTTTATTCGTTTTACACAAGAGATAATATCTCAGTAATAATATCTAGCGTATATAGAAAACTAAGCTGGCTGCTTGTTTAAGTTTAAAGCATTTTCCACCACTCCCTAAATTATGGCACGGTGTTCGGTTACTTATAAATAGATAACTGATTGGAGTTGCCAATGGATTTTGTATATTCAATCTACTGTTCCATTACTGGTTCAATACGTACGTTAAGGCTTATACAACTGTAATTCCCTCAATTTGCATAGAAACTAATCAAACTTCACTTCTATTATCCAATAAATTAATTAGAGACTAACACTCAGCAAATGACTTCCTATATTTTATAGGAAATCGTTTTTCTTCCGCCCTAGATTTCAATTTAATTGTCTGAAATGTTTTTAAGAAAGCAATCTGTCTATTTATTATGCTTTCTGAATCAAAAGCGGATATAGATACCAACTTTATACTTTCTTGCAACAGGGAAAGGGAGCCTGTTGGATTTTGCTATAAAATGATATAACTCTCTCGTATTACCTTAGTCGCGTATAAACTTATATGAAGAAAATGTTTGCAATAGTAGTATCTGAAGTGACCACAGACCTCTCCCGCATTAGGAATATATATTCCCGCTTCTCCAACAATTTCATTGCTACTCCGTTCCTATTGATAGTAGCGTGATGTCATATCGCCTATATACCCCTCGTCCTCCGCCCGGAATGAAAACCAGATAAAATATAGCCTATACACTCCGAAAATGTGAATTTTCGAAGGTAAAAGAATTTTAATAGCGAATCAGTACATCCAGAGACTACCCTCTACAATATCACAAACTCAGAACATTCACAAACTTTACCTCATTATAATATTAGTAAGTATTTATTTGATTGTGCCCTCCATAGACAGACTGTTTAGTCTGACAAATAATATAGTATTATAACGGACACAATTCAATTAAAAATATACTTTTGTCATGTCGCTCTCTACCGAGCAAACAAACAAACAACTGTTTAGAATTAGAATACTTAGTATTAGATCCAAATGTAAAATTCTATATCACTCAGATGGCATATGTCACATAGCCTTGTAACTATCTCCAGACACAGATCATACCATAAAATCGCTTCGTTGCAACTTGAAAGACCGACAAACAAGCTCTTCTTTGTAACATTCGTATTGGTAGACTCACCAGCTCGACGACTCGCAGGCCCACGCACCAGTTGCGCTTGAGGGCGGCGGCGGCGCGCGTGTCCCGCTCGCTGCCGGAGCCCTCGTCCTTCTTGGCCTGCGCCTCCGTCTCCCTGTCACCCGCCGACATCGCCCACACTACGCGCGCTCCGCCCCCGTACTCTGATACCTTAGGAAGTTGGAATGATGTTAATAATATTTCAAGATATTATTAAACAGACGATTCAATATAAAATACACTTCCTGTTGTTGTATCGGCTGGATTTCGTATACCTACTCAACTTATTTGATATCTTTTTACAAATTTGATACTTATAATCATAGAAATAATGATGAATTATAGATTGTTCTCGAATGAAGGTAGCAATGCTTTTGAAAATATTGTAGGGATGCTTTTCTTAATTGATTTCCAAATGGATCTCGAACGCGATTAAAACAGTATGTTTATTATTTATCCTAACGTTTTGAACGCTGCAGCAACCTTGGTCATGTCCAGACTAAAATGTTTTGATGGTGATACAAAAATTGTAATCAACACCCACCAGGAGATTAGATTTTTCTGTATGATGGCTATAATAAATAAATGTGTATATTTTATTGAAAAAATTGCGCGTATCGTTAATGAGATACTAGGCGCGCATAAGCAGGCGGCGATGGTCCCGCGGCGGGCGCTGGATGCCAATCGCTCGCGCGGAACGCGTTCGTACGCGCACTTTCCAATACTGCTCTAACGCGGATTTTTTGAATTATTGCATGTCCGCGACTTTCCAACAGCGCTCAGTGAAACTGTCTCCTTAATTAATTAATGTTTATGAGTTTGCTCTGTGTGTGATGGACTGTTTACTTTTTTAACGATATTAAAGTTTTTATTGACGTCCTGTACTGTCACGTACAGCTGTTAATAACATTTTAAAGATATTTTTATTATTTTACAAATTTTGCCCACTGAGTAACGATGTTCCGTGTTCGTCTTTGCGTTCCGTTAATTATATTTTAAATACTCTTTTTTATATTACGTATATTTTTATATTTTACGTAAGCTATGATTTCATAACGTATAGGTATTGTTCATTTTAATATAAATATATTAATTTTTTTTCGCAATATAATTATTCAATTTAATTTAGAATTTAAATGGATAAATGTTATCTTACTGGTATGAAAAGAGCCTTGTTTACATGTCTCTACATACACGTACATACAGTACAGTTAGATTACAGCTTACAGTAAAAAAAGCTCACAGCTAATTCTATTAACTATAATACATAAGAAAATAAGATTATATCATATTACTATGACATATAGGAACAATTAATGCTAATAAAGCTTTTGAATAAATACTTAATGCTGTATTCAATTATACAGCATTGTATGTATATTTTGTACTGCGTGTTATTTTGGCCACTCCGTTATCTGCACTATTATTGTAAATTGTGTGTCGAAACGTATTTTTTTGTAACATTATACAATATCCATATAAATATAATTAATTAATGGGGCAAAAAATATCTTACCAACAAAGTTAATATAATATAAACAGTCCGCTAGCTGATCAAAAAACACCAATCAATATCACTGGCCGAGTAAAAAAAAAACAAATCACTGAAAAATTCGAAATTTGAAAAGCGCGGGAGCAGAGTTTCCACGATGCCCTACGGAACTGTAGCTACGGGCGCTCTGTGTGCTCGTTGCGAGTCGACTACCCGCGTGTCCTACTATACTGCACCTCTACACTTCATCGGCCGCAATTATCAAGAACTACGGCAGTTGCCAGAATATTCCCATAGAGACCCCCGTATTAACCTGTACAGAGAGGCGCGGGGGATCAACTTATGTTAGTCTACGATATGGCGAGAGCACACAATCTTCCATTCATTATAAAGCAGTTATGTACACTAATTCTCAAACATAATCGCACGTGTGATAATACGGTATTACTCGCCAGTTAACTTTACACGGCGCGCTGCGAGCTTAATGCTCTGTGAAGTTAGGATATTACAATCATTGTAATACATATTACAATAACGTAAAATATTTTTGCGACGCTCATGAAAACATAATTTACAGTTAGACCAATAACAAAATTGGACCAAGTATTTATCGATTTATATATTACGAGTAACTATTTGATATTCGCTTTATATTAAACGAACTTTAGTTTCTAAATATGCACTAATAACCATGAGACTAAAATAAAATGGATGAAATAGTTTCGTAACGTTTATTGTAGTCTGGTTTCTCTCAAGTGGGCCCTTAGAGTACATCAAAAGTATATTTTTGGCGCTGATTTATTGACAAAATTCGATTAAAATTTCGTGATATCTATTGCTTCGTTTCAAAGTGTTTGTGCAATAGTTCTTAATGTACATTACGCATATTTTCCATTTGCGTTTGGTTCATTATTGATAAGGTGATTTCTAGTTGTTAAAGAATCATTTCTTCTTTTACTTAAACATGTACAGTCTGAGAATGTTACTGCTTTTTTGAGATTTTATTTAATATATTTTCTTGTTTTCTATCATTGAAATAGCAATGGATATAATGTGAATAATTTGTAGACATTATTTTGTAACTATAAGGTCTGAATCACCGCTTTGTACGCACCTTTGAAATCTTTCTTCTCTTCTTAAATTCTCGGTAAACAAATTAGGCTTTGTCCTCTTCCCTTTGATTGGTAGTAACGGCTTATACTTGTATATATAATAAAATTTATGACAAATGGGCTTATAAATAATGCTAGGTTTTGTAACTTCTGGATACATTCTACCTATATGTGCCAGTTAAACAAAGTGTATAAAATTATGCTTAAAAAGTGTTCAATTAGGAACACTTTTTAAGCATAATTTTAAGGGTAACAGTATCTATTATATTGGCATTAACAGCAATGCACCGAAAGGTGTAAATGATATGAGTAGACCAAATTGAAATGCACCTATTCTGAGTTGTTTAAGATAAAAATATAATCCCCCACTTGTAGTTTGTAATATAAAATAGATATTTGTTACATTTAGAGGACAATGTTTTGCGTATTATGTTACAAGTGGACGTCACTCGTGCGTTAAGGTTACTTCTTTTGTCAAGTCCTTTGTCTCAAGGCTCATACTGACTTACTTTAGTCTTTGGCTAGTCTTTACTGTGATTCATGTTAGGGAGGTGGTAGGAAACGATTTATGGAATTATAACGCAAATGAACAGAGAATTCGTCTGCCATCGTCGTTTTTACTTCTCTGATATTTGTTTAAAAAATTAAACTTGGCGGTACGGTTCATTGCAATAATTAATAAGTCTTTTTATAAGACTCTCTCATTATTGACAATGTTATGTACTTCACTCAAGAACGTTCGGTATATATTTTGATAAGAATTTTCCGTCAGTTTTTTAGCACGAAGCGCATGTTGGGAGTTATATAAACATATAAGCATTATCTATGTTCTCCCTACTCGTGGTAAGCTACTGAAATAGCATAGAAAAAAAGACTTAAGATGACCAAGCCGTGTGTAATATTATGTAGCTATTTGTGAATTGAAAAGCCACTTTCTAGCGCTTTCCGGTCTAGAAGGCGTGCATAGCTGCATACTGCGCACGCGCACCGAGCACGATCACCACGTAAACATTATTGGAATATAGTTATGATACGCCATAACGATTTTATTCGAGAATTGTCTGGAGATAAAAACTTGAAACGTTACCTAAGTTATTAGAAATATTAGACGTAATATTTTTTTGTGATGAAGATTTATTTATCGTACATAGAAAAAGTACGCTGAGCTGAGTTATTTATTAGTTCCCTTTCCGTTTGTGATATTTGTAATGTTTAGAAATTACCGTTGCGACAAAACACCATATTTTTAAATATATGACTAACTGTTTGTTTGAAATCGTTCCAGCAATTTTTGTACGATAATGTTACAAACGTACAAAAATACAACTCCTCTTTATAATATTAGAGTACACTAGTTGACTCGGCAAACGCTTTTCTGTTTTACTCTCATCATTTAGGCATGAAAAATAGATGACCGATTCTCAGATATTAACAAAAAATTTCATGAGAATCGGTCCAACCGTTTCAGAGGCGTGTACTTACTAACATTATGACCACATACGCGAATTTTGTGTAGATTGTTTTTGTGTAAACATTCAACTGAACACACTTGAGTCATGCTTAATTAGAAACAGTTACGATACAAGTTTACTGCGAACACTTTATGAAAACGTAATGAAATTCAGTTTTCCTGCCGCGGATAGCGCGTGGTCCACGCTGGGTACAATGAAATCTTGTATGCGTCAATACTTTGATATTACTCATTTTATTGTTCAGGATTGAAGTATATAAGAAGTATATTTAATTGGAAATATTTTGTAATATTATGCAGTTTTATTCGCATATGTGGTAATTTATTATTCATAACAGTTATAAATATAATGATTGTTTAATTTATGTAATTGCGATTACAATAACTTATACAGTATTACAGTACAGTACGGTGAAATTTTTAGCTTTGGGTAGATGCTATTCAAAGTTACTCAGTATTATGTTTATGGCAGTATCAATCGCCTTGTTAATTAAAAGTGCACAGATAATATATGATACTTTATTCTATTCTACTCTATACTATATCTTATAAATCAAATGTTTTGTGTTAATAAAAAAATAATAGTTTTAAACTCTTATCTGTCGATTGTCTAAATGTGAACTCGTTATTAGAACAGCATTGCTGTGTGCCAGATAACGGCACCTAACCAAATGTGCCTTCTCGAAGTTCTAAGGGACATGATGTTAGCATAAACGAAATGTGGAAGTTAGCTGACGTTCGCTTAACAGATTCTTTGGTATCATAAATACAAAACTGATCTTTGACTTGGGAATGAACTTTAAGTAACAATAACTTCCTTCTTTTCCTTTCCTTTGACCTGGTTCAATCGTAATCACTATATATACACTATGTGTCTGTGTGCTTAGATTTTTTAAATAACGAAACATATTTTGATAGATTTTTAAAGATAGAGTGATTCAAGATGTACGGTACACGGTAATGGGAAAGGGGTTTTACTCCGAAATTGACGCGTGCGAAACCGCGGGCAAAAGCTATTGTAATATATATTTTTTTATTATAATATAAAGATTATATATATTATATATAAGGTTAGTCATAAGATAATAATATAATAATAGTTAATGTATAATATTTCGTATTTATGTGTATGCTTATAAAAACTGCCGTTCGCCCCGACGCGGCTCTATCTTGATTAAACTGCGATAGCAAATTTAATATAGCTCATGTCCCTATGGGTGAAATAATCTTATAAAATAGGTCAACTAATTTCAAACCTTACTTACTTGACTAAAACAAATAAACAAAATTATTTTTATTATAGATGAACATCCCAAATGCAAATACTGGGAAAACATAATATTGAAAGATCACACCCTAACGATTGACGTAACAGTCAGGGTCGCTGTAATTATTAGATTTTTCGCTTCTAGGCACCGTCAATAAAAACTCAATTAAGAGATTCAATTACAGAATGCGTTTATCTCACTGCCAATTTTGTAATTAACCTGAAACCACAAGGTCTTATTAGATACGACAAGAAATATTAAAATTGAAAAAAAAATCATAAATCGTTGCACAAACAAACCGGAAATCAATTAAAATATTGGAAAAAAAAACTGCATTCATCTCGCGATAAATTTTACTTATCTCTACGTTGAGCTCATGATAACAACATAAGAAAAAAAATTAAATAATTAAAAAAAAAGATTATATATACATTTAATATTTCCCAAAATAACAATAGTTTATTAGTCCATGTTGTCATAACACTTACAAAGGGACAAGGATTTCAAACCAGGTCACCTTCAAGAACGCACCCCGTCGGGAATTTTGGCGCCAATTTTTGGCGTCAACATGGCGGCTTTGCGGGACTACGATCAATGGCGCATACGAGTTTATTGTCCGCTTCAAAACTATTTAATATATATGTAATAATTAACGAAATACATTTGTTTATTTAAAAAGATAAATAACAATGTTCTTTAGTACCTAAGGTACATTTACGTTCTTTAAATTCATTACTAATTACTTTCTTTAGGCATTATCAATACGTATTTTCGGTATACTTGTATATAAATTAAATTCATAGAACCTTTCTTATCGATATAGGGTATATTCTGTACTATATTTTATATGTCTGTACTGTAAAAGAGATTCAAAGAATCTCCATTTGGATGGATGTTCCCCAAAGCTGCATAAGTTCTCGATTCGTAGCGTATATATATTTTTTCTTCGACATAAAATATATATGAACGAAATAAACAATTAAATTTCAAACCATACTTTATTACGTTGAAACCTACACAGAGTATCAGTCGTTTAAAGAATTTAATGTTAATATTTTAATTATATAATTTTTATTATATTATTATGTTATATAAAAGAAATAATTATATGCAGTATTAGCTTATCCCCGATTCCGACTACGTTTTAACTATTCGTTTAATTTGCCAATGTTATTTTTCCAAAATATATCCTATTGTATTTGGATAATCTGTTATAATGTCAGCTATCAAGTGGACAAGACCCTTTTAATCCGGTCAAGACGTTTCCAAGCGAGATCAAACATAATTACGAAATAATACGCTATGGATGAAGTCTCTGTAGTTATAACTCTGTACTTCTCTGTAGTCTCTATAAGATGAAGTTAGAAACAACGCCTTAAATGATACAGTATTATTGTGTATAAGGGACCCAACGTTTATTCGTATGAATCATATCTACAAATTTTTTCAGTATGTACATGTACATGATTTACGTCCGTTTTCGACCTCAAAATCGTTGTAAGAACCAGCATGGCGACCGCCAACAATGGCTCGTAACAGCAATAACACGGCGTCGTGTGCGCTGCGCCGGCGCATTGTTTGCCTGCACAGCGCACGCGCCTCGCCTCGCTACACCGTGCAATACCTTTATACATATTTCATTAGTTTGTTTAACTTCGGCGCGTGATCGAAAATCGACGGTGTCACTTGCACGACACAAATTTTGTGACGTATTTTTTGTTATTAAAAATAAGGAAAGAGAAAATGACTTCTTAGCATATTTTTTTTAAATATTTTTTGCACTTGTTGCCATCTCTACATATTTTGAACTCTGTATTATTTTAATCAAGACCCAGTTATGTTCTTTCTATACTCGAATATGTTTATGTAAATTAAAATACAGTCAAATTAAGAACCTCCTCATTTTGTTGAAGTCAATTAATGATAAAAAGAAAAAATCGTTTACAAGTTTGTGTACAAGTACAGCCAAAAAAATACTTATTCATTTAATGATAAATAATAATAATAATAAAAAAGCTTTTTATTTCTAATCAACATTTTTAAACAATGTTACATGCGTTACAAATAATATAAATTACACTTCATTCATTTAATGATATTTCGAAAAAAGATGTATTTGAAGACTAAATGATAACGAAATATAACTTAGAGATTTAATGCTATGCATGCAAAACATAACCTATTTGCAAACTCATTACGCTAAAGAGTAAATTCGTTATGCATAATTATTCTGCTCTCAATCAACTATCAATACCTCAGTTTTGGATTTCTTGATTTAAATGAGCAATTATTTACTCCTCCTGATTATGAAAGGTGTTTGTCTGGATTCTACAAATACAGCCGATTTTTCGGACCAAATTTCACGAATGTATCCAGCGTAGCTCTGTATTGGTTAAGAAACGGAATGAAATTTAAAGAAAACAACTAATACAAACGCAAGTAAAATCAAGAATTTCTATGGCTTATTGTTTTTCTTTCAAAAAGCAAATGTGTTGAGAACGTTGGTCCAATGAAGTGAGGAGTGGGGGCCTAGTGACCTAAAATACAGGTTATTCATTTACCTAGTAGGGACTAGGTAACTCTGGCATTTAATTTTTAACGTAATTTTGAGTTGTGAGGAAATAAACTATTTTTTTTTCATGTGTTATTCTGGTACATAAGCTGCATTAAAACCAAGTACTTATCATCACTACGTTCAATGGTTTTCGCGTGAATGAGTAACGAACATACATTATCTCGCGTTTAATATTTCTGGGACTAGGGGGATAAACGATTCATTCCAAAAAATAAACCCCATAACATCTCTAAAAATAGTTAAGTTCAATATCTATCATAAAGTCTATTCACTGTTTGCCCTAGCGCTTATTGTCTTACTACATAAGTATAGAGTTGTAGCATTATACATAATGTATTGATGTGAACTGAATCCCATAATATAATTGAAGCGGGCTCAGTCCCCGCTCGCTGGGGCGTGTAATGCGATACATGTTGTTCCCAATCCACTGCTAGCGTCGTTTTTAATGTTTATTGAAAAAAACTGTACGCCGTTGCACATTGCAGTAAAACTAGTAACTATTTTTATTCTTTATAAAACTGTTCGCCATCGCTGCTCCCGTAGTATATATTATGTACTTATGTCACTGAGTGACGTTGCAGATTTCTAATAGTTAATTAATCTTTGAAATCGGCCCAGTAGTTTTTGTGTGAAAACATTACACACATACACACAAAAAGACGTTTATTATTTATAATATTAGTATAGATGTGTAAATAATATATACAACTAGCGGTCCGCCCGTGGTACATATATATGGTATAATATAGCCTATAGCTTTCTTTAATAAATGGGCTATCTAACACTGAAATAATTTTTCAATCAGACCAGTAGTTCCTGAGATTAGTGCGTTCAAACAAACATACTTTTCAGCTTTACAAAATTAGTGAAGTATAGATTGATATTCTTATTAACGAGAAAGGTGAACCTCTTTTGTTCCTTCTTTTTTTTTATTTCTTTTTTCTACATCAAATTCATGTTAAAAATTATTCCATACGTAAGTATCTAAAATTTAATAATACAGAATGAAGACATTTCAATATATTATACATATTTTATAAAATCTTATTAAATGTCAATTTTATAAATATCTTACGCTCCGTTACGTACGTTTTCCGTGAGCGGCGCAATTTTGGCGGCGTACAGGTCGACGCAGAGGAACTCCTTAGAGCCAGGCGAGATGGTGACCAGCCTGTCGGAGTATATGCACTCCAGTTTTTACACAATTCACTCGTACCGTCGCACTTTACAACACGAAGGAAATTTTTCGAATTAATTTTCCTCAAAACTCTAAATCGTATTTTTTGCCTTATTTTGGCAAAATAAGGTTATGTTTTGAATATATCTGAAAAGTTCGCAAAATGTTCGTCAGCTCTTGCAGTTGTAACAGAACTAAACCTAGCCCAACAGCATTTGATCATGTAGGATGTGCTACTTGACTCCTGATCCTCATAATTTGACACCCGTGTTGACCTCTAGTTTCTCAGCTTTATTAGCGTTATAAATTAATTTTTGTCCAGTTTTTTTAGTTCCAAGTATGAATAGGTGCTAGCTGATTCAGGAATACGGACGTTTTACTAACATGATAGTGTTCATATTAAGTTTCTATTTTATATTTTTCCGGCGTCTTTTCCGATGAAACCGCTAACGTATTTTCTAAAACTCATTCAGTACATATTATATTATTATAACGTCCAATCACTTTAGGCAAGATACTTAAATCTCTAAATGAATAATGAATAGCCAACATATAGGTTTCTCAGGGTTTTAAAAAATAACGCAAATAAAACATTAAAATTATTTATTTAATCATATCGTTATAAAACATTTAAACTGTCATTTTACAAACTGCACTAATTAAATAAAAAATAATTAAGGTGGGAAAAACTGAAGACCAAAGGAAGACGTGAGTTCATAAAGATAATTTAAAATTGAGAAAATTTTTTGAAATGTTTATTATGTATTCATTTTCTATAAAATATTATGTTTAAAAACAGGGTCGCATTAATTTTCTTTACTATGTAAACATATTTTTATTCCAATTATTTTTGATACCACAAAATCTATAACAATATTTCGGAAATTAATTATTATAACTAATAATTCCCAAAATATTTTCGTCACTTATAAAATAATCGATTAATTATCGTTTATTCCTCTCATGTCTTCAACTGAGAGCTGAAACATAACTTGAACTTAACTTAGAGCTAACTAAGGCTTAAGTTACATCTCTTTGGAGAAATGTATCACGGATAGTGCTGTGTCGAGGAGGTAGACGGCGCCCTGGATCACGCACAAGGCTCCAACTGCTAACCCGACCTGGAAAGAGTTCGATGTTTTTGAGATTGTGTTTTATTGTAAAATTAAGCACCAAACAAATTTTTACTAAACTGCGACAGAACGAGCAACGAACCTTGGCACGCCTTTGATTCTAGTGCTTTAACGACTTCTCGTATTTTTTACGTGTGTGATCTCTAGAGATTCGTCTTAGTCGTGAGAGTGTCACTGAGTGCTTAAAAATATAAATATATAGACTTTTAGCGCCAAAACTAAATCTGAATTTAATTTTTTTAATACATCGAGTGTAATAAATGTAATACAAAGATAAAAATAAAGTCTTTATGTGTTAACGAACTATCTCTGTATGTAATTTCATACAAATCGGAAAGTTGAGTGCGGACATAAATAACAAATCCGAAAATTATAAAATCGAAAAATAATAAATGTGGGAAATACCCTGATCTGTCCCTCTTTACTGAGAAAACTGGTATTTTAATAATTGTTTAATTAATTGAATAATAAAAAAATCCATCATACGCACTTGTTTTTCTGCAAAGACGAACTGGAACTGGTGCTCCCCCTGGTAGCCGCCCCAGTAGTGCAGCGCCACGGCGCCCACGGCCAGCCACAGGAACACGCCCACGAAGTTCATCACTATTTCTGATAGAGCCCTGGAACGTTATAAATTAATTATATTGTAGTAATGTTTGAGAATTAAAACAGAAATAGTACGTAGTAGTATCCAGAATGCTTCAAACTTAATCTTTTTTCAACAGTATATTATGTTTAAGTATCTTCGAAAGTGTCTTCTATTGTTTTTTATGTATATGTGATATGGTGTGTATAAACATGCCTTCTTTTTTTCTTATTTACAAGCTACCTTCTTATAATATTAGTACAGATTTATTCGTATTGTATTAAGTTTAGCATTGCATAAAGGCGAAGAAAAACGATAGATTTTTAATCGCGGGCAATAAAAGAAAAATGTAATCTGGAATTAACCATAAAAAGGGTAAAAGTAACGAAACCGGTGTGAACAGGCGGGCGGGAAGAAATCAATTATATATGAGCACCTTCCGTCATATACTTTTCCATTTAACACATTCAGAGGAAGCGTGTGGATTATAAATATTGTTAAATAAGAGATTTTAGACGTATCCGCCATTATTTTGCGACGTGATAATTTGTCAAAACGAAGATTATTTACATTGTAAGAATAGAAAAAATAATGTTGAAGGGACATAACTTTTGGTGCGGTTTTTAGAATTGGTAAATAATGAAGGGATGATTCAAAAAACTTGTAGTATATATACTCGCAACACTTTAACGAGTTCATCATTTATAATCTACTAGACGCTCCGTCCCGGCTTCGCCTGGATATCAATTCCTGTTTTATCCCAATGGAGCAAATGATGGATTAAAAAAGTATCCAATCACCTTAGTCAGCTCAATTTAAAATCCGTAGCAGTCTACGATTCTTTAAAATGTCAACTTTTATTATACGTATATTTGGTATGCTTCATAAAGTCTACTATATCAGCAAAAGTTATTTAAGTACAGCAGTTATTTAGGAAACATATGCTACATACGTACGTATGTTGCTCACAAAAACAGAAATACCGACCTCTTATGTTCAGTTGTGCCAAAGAGATACGTGACGACCTGCACCAGAGTGTAGATGAGGTAGCCCACGATAACTCCGGAGGCGACGATCTCAGCATCGGGGTTCTTCTCCTCATTGAGGTTCCACGTCCCTCCCACTCCCAGGAACTCCCCATTGTATCCCGTGCGGTAGAGGACTACGATGATTATATTTAGCACCTGAAGATTGAGGAAAGTCATGTTACAATTTAAGCTATGAGCAGATTAATTTTATGTCTAGTCAGATTAATTGATTACTTGTTAGATAGTATCGGTAGACTGATATTTTTAAGGGTTCCGTATCTGTCATCAGGATGTATCTCAGAAATGATTATTTCTGTTGCCGCTATGACAACAAGTAATAATAAAATCAAGCAAGGGTTTGCGCGGTCTTATATTAATTGATCAGACGTATGGGTCATATGATGGTTTGACAATTTGTTTGGAGTTCCTCTTTAGCTTATTTGAAGTTAGTGTCGCGAGTCCGAGTCGCACTCGAAATATTTTTTAGTTTCAGTGAGCCTCATACACTGCTATAGGTATATCCTATCTCTACGTG
This sequence comes from Zerene cesonia, assembly GCF_012273895.1. Taxonomy (NCBI): domain Eukaryota; kingdom Metazoa; phylum Arthropoda; class Insecta; order Lepidoptera; family Pieridae; genus Zerene; species Zerene cesonia. The sequence continues at coordinate 9,541,570 of NC_052116.1, read as the reverse complement.
TTGACGCGGAAGAAGTGCTGATAAAGTTTTCTCTTTATTATCTAGTTGAGTAACTTCACGTTGAGTCATAGTTTGCCGGATGTTATATAGTACAAGCTTTCCGCCTGCTGCTTTGCCTGCGTAGTCGCAGGAAAGATACACCCGGGGTTCTCGCATGTTACCGTTCCCGTGGGATTTCCGGGATAAAAATGTTTTTATATGCTATGTCCCTCCCCCAGTTCTAAGCTACCTCTGCACAAATTTTCAGCCAAATCTGTTAATCCGTTCTTGAGTTATAAATAGTGTAAGTAACACCACTTTCTTTTATATTATATATAGATTTGAAAATGAATTAACATCATTCATTTGATGAACGAAGGACCTAAGGTTTGTTATTACTATTACTATTCTATACATGAGAGAGTAATTTTTGTTTGATGTCTTGTTAGTTTATGTAAATAAATGAAGATCTGTAAATCACATTTCTTTTAATTATACTATTTAATGAAAATATTGACTTCCTTAGTTTAAAATTAATATATTAAAATAAATACAAAGTTTTAATATAAATATAAAAGAAAGTTAAGCCTTTTTTATCTCGAGGCGGTATTCGAACCCGCGTCAATTATGCCAAATCGTAACACGCAGTCGCAGAAAGCATTTCATTGCTATAAAACTAAAAATGAAATAGATCGCTCTTGTCAACTTATGACACAGAGTACACAATACAGAACAATTAATCAGGAGCTAGTCATTTGTCCGTTTCGCAGTGGTTGGTGACGTTTGATTGATGCGTGAGATTTGGAAGATGGTATTGATGAATGAGGAACTAAACTAACAACTACGATACTAAATACATATGTACTTATAAATTAGCCTTTGCTTTTAGATGGTGTACAGGGCGAATTTATTCCATTGTTAAATTAACGCAAAAAATAATATGGATTCGTTATCCGAACTTAATAATGTGATATACTTAATAGATATAAATAAAATTCTTGAAAATAAGTATGCGAATATACTGTCTTAAATAACATATTAAAAACATTAAACGGCAAACTACAACAGTAATAGAGTCAATTCTAAAATATAAAATAAAGTTAGAAGGATATTTTATAGCTGGTGATTGTGATTTCTTAATCAGCACACAAATAATTACTGAATGATACAGCAAAATTTCAATAATACATTATAAGTTTATTACACCAATTCATCATATCCTAACAAGTCTCATCATACGTCTAATTATTACGTCTCTGAAGGATCATATTCAATTAAACGATTGCGACTCATCCGCCAGCTCCCCAGAGTCAAAAGTCAATATTCCCCGCGGCCCCTGGCTGATTCCACAGATTATATATGGACAGAACTATGTGCCTGCCATAGACATTTAGAATTAACGATTCAATAAATCTGTAGGAAAAGCATCATGCACTAGAATATTAAATTTTAGTTTAGAGTTTAGATGATGTTTATGAAGCATATAGATGAAATAAAATAATTCGCTAATTATATGTTATCTAAGTGTTTGTATTTTTATGATATACTGACCAAAACAAAGCTTTGAGACTCGTACATTATTAGTAATCACACGAGATTTCGCCTGATACTTCAAAAACGTGTACACGTTTGAATAAAAATTTCAATGTCGGAGTCGAGCACGCTTCGAAACGAATTAGGTCAGTGCGCATCAGAGTTACCACACCCCCATAGAAATTGCGTTAAATGCATTTGAATGCTATTGTACACGGAAAATGAATAAAAAATTATGTGTATTCTTTTGAAATGAGGTACAAATATACGTGTTACGTGTCTGTTGTCTGCTCTATGGTGGACAGCTGATAATTATCTGTGCAGCAATAATCAAGTTAATTACCATCACCTTTCTCGCAGCAGGAAGGCAAGATTAAAACAATTACGAGCTAACACTTCCGTGCAGATCACATGTGATACATCGCTTGCTTGTTTATGCTACAAGTTCTATCGTTAGCAAGCATGCTTTTTAAATATGAAAGGGAAACGAATTTACATATATTAGTTCAATCGAAAAGAGACGAAAATTTTAATTTAGTATATACAGCTATCTATATATCTATATAGCTAGGATTTTACAATATTTTTGGTATATATTCCTATTTTAGGTCCATGTTTTCATTAGAATTTATGCCTCGTTTGTGTCCGTTGCGTAGCGATGTCGGGTATTCAAATGGTGGCTCTTAGTTAAAAAAAAAAATAAAAAAATCATGTATCTCATTATATAAATCCGTATACCAGGATTATCTCGCATTGCAGCGGTGAGTGAGGGTAACTCCGACGGAGAGGCCAAACGGCCAGAGCCTAGGGAGACTCAGAAAGAAACCTGCGGACTGTACTAGCATTATCCAGTAGAACAGCCCGCTGCTTTATTACTATGGTGTGATATTCATATAAAATGCGGACGATGCAGAATATCTTTACCGGTATCGTCATACTATGTCGTGACACTGCTACTGAGAATCTTAATGAAAATAATGCGTACACAAATATTGGCGTAAGTGTCGTAAGGCATTCACGGTGAACTCATAACTTGTAATTACTCACGGTTTCTGGCCCACTCATATCTGATAAGGTATCAGTTCTAATGTTTTGCAATAATGAGCACTATACACAGCTATTTTATAGTCAAGATTGTGTGAAAGTAGTTACTCGTAAAATGAGCTTAACTACGGAACCCAATGGATACTTAATTATCGATGATACAGAGCAAAGGAACTACATAGTTGTCATACTATAGATACTACTAAGTTGTAGATATACTAGTAGTCATAATAGTTCAAAACAATGTGCTTGTAGAATTTACCATTGCCGTATTAACTTGAAACCGAATAAAAAAACCTCACGAAACGTACATTGACTTTTGACAAACCAATTTTTTTTAAGTCAACTAAACTAACGATCCGTGGAATTAGCTATTGTTTTAATAGACAGGCTGTGTTTGTGTTAATTATATGTCTCGATTGTCAAAAAAATAAAGCCCAGGTATATGAGAGGAGTGGTGTTATCAGTTGATAGTGATTGAGGCCGCGATATCAACCTTCGCGCTAGGAAAACAAAAAAAAATAGGACGCCGTGTGTCATTGAAACCAATAAAAATCAAGTTAGAGAAATTTAAAACAAATCAAATGAAATTAATTACGACTGATTGTTTTAATTTACGGCTGTCTTCATTTATATATTTAATAAAGGAATGTTATTGTGCTTCCCGAATAAAGTCACGGTTGTATTTTTTATTTTAAGTAACCACTACTCCTCAATCAATTCGCAATTTTTCCTAATATTTATCAAAAATGGTCAAGTCGTTTTTCAGTCTAAACTAACTAATCTACAGTGCCTAATTATCATATACGTGTGCTATTAATTTACTCATTACTACGTCGATCTAAAATAATGAACCATGGATCCACTCGTCCAAAATGGGGATATTGCTGTATGAAACATAATTAATTTAATTAGTCATCAAATATGACAAACGCAGCAATGTTAGCTCATCATGTACCTAATTATATTAATCAATAATAATTGATTAGAACAGTTAGCGCCCGTTCACCGCAATCCCGTCTCACTCAGATCCAACATGGTCTATATTATGGGATGAATCATGTCATTAGTCATCCTTGTGCTATGTCTCATACAATTAGACGCTACTGGACCACCCAGGGGGCAATGTTTGCGATGTTAATTTGTTTATTATTTAATTAATCATTAAAATCATTCATTTCATTTCTGAAAATGCAGTTCAAAGTGTTTGAAGAAGTATTATTTATATACAATGGTTTCAGGGAATCTATCGCACAATTTAAATGATTCCTCTTTCCTTTTCAAACTTTTTAAACATCTGTATGACTAAGGAAACCAATGTATTGTCAACAGCAAACAGTACAGTGATTCTTATCTTAATTTCTAACATGTCCTTTTGCTTTGGTATTTTAATGTTTAAATTTATCAACACTTGGTGTTATTATCTGTGAACAACTAAGTATAACCTATTCTCGGGGATTAGCTCAAATATGACGGATCAGGTTTTACTCACAATTTTGAAAACTTTCACCACGATAGTGGCGATCGTCTGAACGGATACCATTGTCACTAAATCACTTTTGTCCTTAAAAAACACTTTTACTTATCTATTTCGTTTTCACTGACAATCTTTTTGTCCGTTTTTGCTAGCAGGTGGGTCGTCACTGGTTCGTTTGGTTTATCACTTGCTGTTATCAGTGGTACTGCTGTAATCTTATCAGCTTCGGCGAATTAGTAGGGCAGCTTGCATTGTCCTTTGAGTTTTTCGTTCGCAATTAGAGTCGTAAGGTATTTTATCTTCAACGTTGGCTATCAGATACACGCTTAGAGTTGCATTCATTCGCAATGATATAAGTAATCTCTTTGAAATTTCGACTTAATTACATTTAATTTAGAAAGAAATACAAATCAGGAAAGTGACGCAGCTTGTATTTTATGCGATCATGTCACAAAAATGTGATAAGATTGAGTTTTCAAATAGATTCTGAGTAGAATTATTCATTGACGAACGTGTGCCAATAATATGGATTTTTCATTCATTTTACTCTCTCTCTCATGCTAAAACTTAGCTATTTTTACACATCTTTTATGTATCGTAATCATTATTTTTATATGATTTATCGAATTTAATTTAATGATTTTACCGATTAATAAACGAATTACGTTTGTGAGTTTGTATAACAATAAGTTTTTTCGTTTTTTCAAACTATTGAATCAAAAGCAATTTGAATTGCAAAACCGTGGAAAATTGTATACAAAACCAGGTAGATTTAAACAAAAGTGATGGCTCAGTGGCTAAGGTAGTCGACCTAAATTGTGACAAATTACTTAATGCTAATGCATGAAGAAAAGCTCACACATAAGTTATTATGTTAAAGTGGTTCAATAGTTAAATTAATATATTAATATTAAGTATCAATAGTTATATTAAACCACTTCACCAGTACCACCAGTAACAAATCTAATCAGAGACACGATGTACTGAGGGTTCACCCTGGTAGCAACACGCTCAAGGGCGTCCCCCCTTGGCGAGTGTCTTTATTAACCATTAACATACAAAATGTTATAGCTACAAATGTAAATGGGATTTCACGAAGTCGTTAGTTAACAAATTGTTTTATTTGTATGTGTACTACATCCGTCGTAATTACCTGTTTATGACACGACGTTCGTAATAAAAAAAAGTAAAGCGTTGCAAAGTATGAAATACTTGATGTTTACTTATTGATGTTTTATTACTTCGCTTCCGTGTGGTCTCGTAAAATATATCCGATACTAATGCAATAGCAACTAATTTATAGTCGACGAATGAATTTGTGTAATGAATGTGAAATTAAAGGAAGTTTAGTGTCATGGAGACTCAGTAGCCGATTGGATTTTATGGATATTCGTAACGGCTTTGTTTTCAGCGAAATAAGAATTTTCGAAACTAATTTTTAGCCAAGAGCTATATACTATTGTAAATGAAGGTTCGAGAAGGCAACTTGAAAGAAATCACTCCTTAGTTATTATTACGGAACAAAATGCTGTCATAAAATCTATGCTTAAAGTATTTCATAAATGATTCAAATTCAAATTTTATGAAAACACTGAAAAATACATTTTGACAAATTATGCATATGATAAGTATATAATTTCAATTAATTTCCAGGAGCTCGGTCTTGACATCACCGACGAGCAAATCGCCGAGCTGGAGTCAGCAGTTCACAACATCGATTTCGCGTCTGCCGCCCAGCACGAGAAGCAAGTGCGTCATGACGTGATGGCACACGTCCACACGCTAGCTGAGCGCTGCCCAAAGGCCGCTCCTATCATACACCTGGGCGCGACCTCGTGTTATGTTGGCGATAACACTGATTTGATTGTATTGCGACACGGCCTGGACCTGCTGCTGCCGAGGTTGGCTGCTGTGATCAGCCGGTTGGCGCAGTTTGCTGATGATTACAAGTGAGTACTTTTTCATTACGTCCAGATTGTGTTTAGCCCGATATCTTTTCCTCACCCGTCCCGGTCCATTCGTCCTTTTCAAATCCTTTCCTAACCCTTTTCCCCTTCCTCCTTTAAAAGCGGGCGTATTCGCAGAAGCACTCTGTGAATGCTCATTGGCGGTGGTGATCGCTTACCATCAGGCTAACCACTGGCTCAGTTGCCCGCTCTGACACAAAAGAATAAAAGTAATTGTGCCCGATAGAAACAATTGTTTCGTATTAGCTTTTTCTCTTACAGGAGTATTACAGGATTATCCTTGCAAGATGTTTGTCTGTCTTGTAAATTGTAAATTACAGATTAATGTTTATATTCATAGAGCCTCGTACTGAGTACATATAATCTTGTTCACATCACAAGCTACCCGGGGCTAAACTGAGATGTGTAAGGTTTTTTCTTACCCAGACTACCAGACCAGACAGAGAGAATGTAGGATAGTAAGTGCTTAACTTTTACTAATAAGCACTAATGAACATCATATAAACTTAGAAACGCGTTGATTATAGCTTTTTGTTTTTTTTTGTTATTTTTCAACTTTAAAGTTTGTAGTCCCACTGACAGCTTACCTCGTAATCTTGTAAGATTTGACATGAATGCATACTAATTTAATATTAAATATTTCCAGGTCTCAACCTATTCTTGGGTTTACGCATCTGCAGCCAGCACAATTGACCACGGTGGGCAAGCGAGCATCCCTCTGGCTGAGTGACCTGCTGATGGACGAGCGCGCTCTCTCTCGCGCGAGAGATGACCTCAGATTCAGAGGTGTTAAAGGCACCACGGGAACCCAAGCCTCTTTCCTCCAGCTTTTTAAAGGAGACAGCGCAAAAGTCCGCGCTCTTGATAAAAGAGTCGCTGAGCTTGCCGGTTTTGACAAGAGATATATTGTCACTGGACAAACTTACTCCAGAAAAGTTGATTTGGAAATTATTTCTGCTCTTTCGGGACTTGGAGCTACAGTGCACAAAATGTGTTCTGATATTCGTATTTTGGCGTCTCGCAAGGAGTTGGAGGAGCCGTTTGAAGTCTCACAGATCGGATCTAGCGCTATGCCCTACAAACGCAATCCAATGAGGTCGGAGCGTTGCTGCGCTTTGGCGCGTCACCTCATAACCTTGCACGCTAATGCTGCTAATACTCATGCGGTTCAGTGGTTAGAGCGTACCCTGGACGATTCGGCAAACCGTCGCATTACTCTTGCCGAAGCTTTCCTAACTGCCGATGCTACTCTTTTGACACTCCTCAACGTTACTCAAGGTTTGGTGGTATATCCCAAAGTAATTGCACGCCATATCGCCCAAGAGCTGCCGTTCATGGCAACGGAGAACATCATTATGGCTATGGTACAGGCTGGAGGCGATCGTCAAGTTTGCCACGAGAAGATAAGAGTCTTGTCCCATCAGGCCGGAGCTGTGGTTAAACAAGAAGGCAAGGACAATGACTTGATCGAGCGTGTCAAGAACGACAGCTATTTCAAGCCCATAATACCGCAATTGGATAGAATCTTGGACGCTTCTACGTTTATCGGCAGAGCTCCAGAACAAGTTACTGAGTTTATAGAGGAAGAAGTCGATCCTATAGTCTCTAAGTACAAGGACTTTTTGGCCGACGTTACGAAGCCGGTGGCTTTAAACATTTAATTTTGCTGTCATTGTTAACTCAACCGTGTAATTAAATAATAAGTCATCTTTATGAATAAAATGATATATTTACATTACAGCGCTTTTATAAACATACAAGATATGACTTCCTTAATATAAAATAATACATCTAAATGAACTAGACAAAGGTAACTAGAATTGACAATACCGAAATGTGATTCAAAAGAAGCTTAAAAAGACCATGAGTAATAAATAAACATGAATTAACATTAACACAGTAAAACAAATAAATAAGCCTAAAGGTAAACAAACAAGAGAGAGAGAGAGACTCGGTTCGACTTAAACATTATTCTTTTACAATTAGATCGATTTACGTCGCGGACACGTTATCACAATGTCGATGGCACGTCGAGAGAAATATTTTCGAAATGGCCGTTACTTCAGAGCGTGTTGGTGAGCAAGGTGTCGGCCTGGCAGGCGGGCCCCTGGCTGGGCCAGTTGCAGGCGCCGAGCGTCGGGTCGAAGCTGAGCTGCACGGGGCAGTTGAACACGTGCAGCGTGAAGCGCTGCTTGTTGCAGTCCCAGCGGCACGCGTAGAACTTGTTGCACTGCTTCGGGTGCCGGAACAGGCCGGCCTTCTTGCAGTCGATGGACCCTTGCAACGTCTCATCTCTGCTTCGCAAGCCGCCGGGCCCGTAGCGGTCGAACGTCTGAGTCTGCACGTTGACAGTCTCTAGAGTTTCCGCTTCCGGGGCCACCTCTTGATTCAAAATGACTGTTTTATAGGTCGGGGCGATTGTGACAGATTTAACTCTAGGTCTTATTCTAGTGACGCGTTCCGTGGTCGATACGACGGGAGTGCTCGATACGTAGTTTTCTGAGTGTCCTCTGCCCGTTGGGGTAATCACGATGTTGTCGTTGCTGGCCTCTGGGTAATCTTGATAGTATGAGTCATCGGGCACTATGATCGGATTGAATGTAGAAGACGCGATTGGGGCGGCCGTCGTGACCGTGTTGATTCCTGGCGTAGTCGAAGCTCTGTAGGATGTTCTTGGCCTATATCCATCATCAATATCTCCACGGTTAGCGTCATCATCACTATAATCGTCAATGATCTGCGTTTGTACTGTGGGCCTTCTACCTTTAAGAACTAGAACCGGAGACTGGCAACTACACACGGCTCCCAATTTTCTTACAAGAAGTGGGTTGAAATCGTTGATTTTTGTTACGACCGCTACTTTTGGTTTTGTCCTGCGCAGAGGAGCGCGAGCTGATGTAACTTCGACGAGTTGTTGTCTTATAGGTACGTATGTTGATGTGACTCCGACCGTACTCGATACGTCGATAGGTGCGGATGTAGTGTATGTCGCGGGTGAAATCAACCCAGCGTCAGGTCCGACGGTGCCAAAACCTAATAAATTAGACTTAGCGGTTTCTACCACGATGTTTTGTTTTCTACCGTATGAAGATGTCGAAGATACGCTCACAATATTTTCCGTACTTTGGTACGGGTTGTATTTTATTTGTGAGGATTCAGAGTTGTAATTGAAAATATTTTGTTTTTGATTGTTGTCTGGAGGTAAATATTCGGGTGCTTGGTATGAAGTGCTTTCTACATACACTGGCGCTTCAGTAGTCGAGGTCACGACTGGTCTAAAGTACTTTGGTCGTGATCTTCTCGGTGCTGGAGTCACTTCGACGACTTCAGGAGTGGCCGTGGAGGAAACTTCATCACGTACTAAATAATTTCCAGCAGTGGAAATGGTCGGTCGTGCAGTACTGAATGTAGAGACTAGACCAGCATCGGGTCCAACTGCGCCAAAACCTAACAATTGAGACTTTGCAGTCTCTACGACAATATTTTGTTTTCTGGTAACTGGTGCTGATGTCGTTGAAACTGGTACTTCCGATGAGACCGAATAGCTCTGCTGGTAATCGAAACCGTCGGATTTTGATCCAGCTTTATAATTGTAGTTATCATAAGTTACGCGAGATTCTTGGGTAGGAGGCAAGTATTCTAATGTAGCAACCTTTTCAGTGCGCGGTGGTAAGTATGTGCTCTTTGCAGGCGGAAGGTACTCAGGTGCTGTGTATCCTTCAGTAGACGGTGGTAAATATTCCCTGCTAGTAGTGGAGTATGTACGCGGTCTAAACGTAGAAGTAACTACTGGAGCTGAAGTCGAAACTACAGGTGGAAGGTACTCTTCAGCTTTGTAAGCAACTTGTATTTCGGGCGATTCATACCTCGATTGTTTGAATTGTGTACTTGGAACGGATGAGAAGTGAACTGACTCTACTCTACTTGGTATGTCAACAGAGGATTGGCTCACTGTTTCCCTTTGCTCATACAATGGAGAGGCGGTTGTTGAAACTCTGTAGTATTCTTGTCCTCTTTGCACGTTATAATCTGATTTAAATGTAGATTCTTGTCTCGGTGTTTCGTATTCAGAGTAATGAGCTTCATAAACAAGGTTTGCTGGAGTTGTTGATACGAAAACTGCTTTGTTACCGGTGTGTTCAGAATTTGCAGTTCCTTGTGATAAGTGGAATGCTTGATGAGATACGAGACTTGCGTCGGAATAAGCAGGAGCGCTGGATACTTCCACATTCCTCTGTATCTCGGGCTGGTCGTATGAATATCCTTGATTGTATTGTACGTTTTGTGTGAAGGATTGTTGGCCTGTTTGATATTGAATAGGTTGTCTTATATCTTCTTTAATGTTTTGAGTCAAAACAGTCGGTCGTACATCTGTTAGTGTAGCTTTTTGTGTGTATTTTAAGAGAGGATTCTCGAATACAGTTACCGTTGGTTTTTGGTAACTAAATTCAACGCGGGGACTTAAAATTTTGTCTTGTTCTACTCTGTGTACAGTCTGTTGACCAAACGACTGTGATCGTTCAGTAGATACTAGGACAGGAGCCACCGTTGATACCGTTGGTATCGTTTCCTTTAAAGTTATCGAGGGCTGTGAATACTCGTATCCTGATTCATAGTTAGCTTGCCCATTCTGTTCATATGCTTGTGCTTCATAATTCGAAGCAGTTGTCTGAGCTGTCGACTGATACTGGTAGTTGCTTCGTGCAGAACCCCTATTGATAGTTTGTTGACTGTAGGCTTGAGGTCTCTCAGTAGATACAACGATCGGAGCCGCTGTTGATACCGTTTCCTTGAAAGCAACAGCCGGTTGCGAATATTCATACCCAGATTCACTTTGCTGGTTATATTCCTGTGATTGGTATGTGTCAGCTGGTCGAACAGCGATGACGGGTTGCGCTGAAGATTTATATTCATATCCTGAGCCGAAATTAGTTCTGCCTGAACCTCTGTGAATCGTTTGTTGGCTGTAGGCTTGCGACCTTTCAGATGAGACGACAACCGGCGCTACCGTTGAAACTGTGCCAGTTACTGAGGGCTGAGAGTATTCGTAACCAGATTCGTAAGTTCCTTGCGAATTCTGTGTATTGTATACTTGGTACGTAGACGCAGTCGGCTGCACTGATACGATTGGCTGAGCAGTAGATTGGTACCGATATCCTGTTCCTCTATTAATGTTTTGTTGCCTGAAAACTTGTGGGACGTAAGTCTGTTGGAACGTAGCCGGGGTGACTTTAACCGTGTATTTCAGTAGAGGATTTTCGTAAACTGTCCTCGCTGTTGACACAGATGGAGCGGCAGTAGTTGAATAAGTGAATGTGGATGGAGTGGAGTATTGAACCACTTTCTGTGTTTCATATTGAACGCTGGGTTGTCTATATTCGTATCCAGTTGATTGAGAAACGGTTATACCACTCGGACGTGTGTACTCATAGCCTGACTGACTTTCTGAATGAGCATTGACATTGTGTGCGTCCACCGTGTGCACGGTTTGCTGTCCAAATTGAGATTGAGTTTCTACGGATGCGATCGGTTGAGGTGTGGAAGTTTCATAAACGGCTGTATTGATATATCTTTCACCGTTATCTACAGCTTGATTGAAAACGTTTCCAGATTCGACTTTATGTATTGTTTGCTGACTGAATGATTGTGCGGTCGGCTGCACGTAGGATACTGGTTCTCCCGTTGTATATGCTACTACTTTCTTAAATGGCTCTTCGGTAACAGGAGTAGCGGAAGAGTAATCAAAGCTAGATTGCCTGTGAAGTGTTTGTTGATTATGTGAAAAACTTTGTGGCCTTAGTTTTGTGACTGTAACTGTCGCGGGTGTGGAATATGAAATACCTTCTTCAAAATTGATACTGGGTTTCGAGTAATCGTATCCTGTAGATGCCGATTTTGTTGTACCCGCGCTAAATGTGGAATATCCTGTATTTTGATAACTGCTTTCTTTGTAACCAGAAACGTCAACACTAGGTGTAACAGCGACAACTGTTGGTTGAACGTATGTGACAGCTGGTTGAGTGTAGCCGAATATCTGTTTGATGCTAGTTCTTGGAGCTTCCGGCACATAGGTAGTTTTATAAGTCGCTGGCAAAGAAGTTGTGGCCGCGAAAGGAGTGGCGGTTGTTGGAACACCGGAAGAAGTAGGAGTGGTCAGGTATGAGAAGCCGTCGAGGTTTTGATTGTCAGTACCCACGTGGGTTATAGTTACACCAGATTGAGATATTCCAGTAGCTTGCTGATACGCACTCTGGCTGTATTGGGGACCGTAATTCGACTCATCGACCAGTGTAGTCTTTCCAACTAAGTCGACATTAACTGCCCCCGCTGTAAGAGTGTGAGCTGCGCCTGGGTACACTTTATCATCACCAACGTAATTGGCTTCACCGCCTCCATAAGAACCGTGGAAAGTACTCGTCGACTGAGCACTGGTGGTTCCCGCATCATTGGTATATCCGTTGCCTTGGTACAGGCCTTCATTGAATTGCACGCTCGGTTTAGGATAGTCGTAGCCACTAGACTTTGTTGCGTCTTGGTTGTAAGATCCAGTGTCATAAGTACCGGAGTAAGTTCCTCTATCGAAGTTAGTGTTAACCGCGTACTGAGCAACTTTATGTTCATACGGTACGGGAGGGACGTCCCTGTGCTCGTAGGGTTTCGCTCTGTCTCCGGCGGGATTGTGGACATAAGCCCCAGAATAGTCTTTACGGTAGGCACCACTCTGGAATCGCCCTCCGGTATTGGATCCTTGGTACTTGGCTTTTACTTGGTACTTTCCAGAGTCGTAACGCCCACTGTTACCTATTGGGACGTATTTGCCTGTAGCCTTATTGGGCAGTCTATAATCGTCTAAAATGAGAGATCCGCTGGTGTATTTGTCTTCGTCTTTGTAGTTTGTGGCTTGTACCAATCCTTTGTTGATAGCGTCTGCGGCGACCACGTTGTATGAGATACCGCTGTACTCTCCTTGACTTCCAAGAGCTGAATAGTCGACGTCATAGTTTGCGTTCTCTAGCTCTTGTGATGAGATGAAGTTGTTGTCGAGGGCGTCATTTTTAGAGAGGAAGCCGGTCTGTAAGCCCACGAGGTTGTCGAGAGAGGCTCCAGATAAGAGACTTTGATGAGCAGCGATGTTCACTGAATCTGCAGTTCTTCCTTGGAAACCAGTTGCAGCTGAAAATTTATAAGAAAATGTGTCAAAACATCATTTTTATAATTATGTTTTGTAAAGTGTTAGGATTAGGTTTTGGGCACAAAATATAAAAAAAAAAAACACGAATATCAGTTTGAATACGAATATCGTATAAAAATTCTTAAGGAATTATTTTACCTTTTATATTTAATCGTTACCATTATCGACCCACATAGGTGGATACATGTCCCTATTGCTAATAAACATTTACCCGCCTCGTGATAAGAAAAATCTTAACTTAGCAACGTGTTACAAAAGATAACCGCTGGTCTTTTTAAGCTATATCCCCTTTGCACCCCAAGCCCCTAGGCCCCAACTCACCAGTAAGCAAGGCGTCGGAGAAGCCGAAGGCCTCTGCCTCGTAGCGGGCGAGGGCGCGGCACGCCGGCACCAGCCAGGGCCAGTCGCAGCGGCGCCGCGCCGCGTCGAAGCCGAGCCCGAACGGGCAGCGGAACTCGTACGCGGTGAGCGCGCCCGCGCCGGTGCCGTGGTCCAGGCACGCGAAGAACCAGCGGCAGTTCTCGGGGTCCGCGTAGAAGCCTGTCCGGCGAGGTGGGATGGTTATTCGATGATCGAGATACAATATTAAATGATTATTTGAAATATTTGAATTTAATGTGCTATTACTATAAAATTAATATAGCAAAAAGTTACAGTCCCGTAAAAAGAGACTAGTGTGACTATCCCAATAAAGTATCTATCATAACATACAAAAAAACTGTGGAATATATATACACTCTATTATCGAAGTTAATAAAGAATTTTTCCTGTTTATGTACAAAAAGTGAGTAATAAAAAAGCGAAACGTGAACACAGTAGGGAGTAGCGCGCACTGACCCTCTGCGGCGGGGCAGCGGAAGCGCGCGGCGGGCACGGGCGCCACCTCGGCGGAGCCGGCGCAGGCGGCGGCGCCGGCGCGCGCGCCCGGCCACACGCACACCTCCACGCGCTCGTCGAACTCCAGCCCCGCCGGGCAGTCGAACTCGAACACCTGCGGGCCGGCCTCCGTAATTAATTGCGTTATGGCCATTGTGCCGACTCATAAGTGCTTCTAGAAGAAGTCTTATTGAGATATTTTTATGTCATAGCGGTTTATGGTATGCGATCACCGCCGCCCGTGAACATTCGCAGAGGTAGGGCCTCTGCGAATGCGCTGACCACTTTGTAGGGGGTAAGACTCTACTTTCTGTCCCAAATTTTGATTGTTAAAAAATTTATATATTGACTTGAATATATACTTCCGTACATTGCATTCAATAAAGAAACAATCAGAGAATTAATTCATTCAAGTTAGTTTAATAAAATGATTCGGTTTACATTATCAAAGGCTTTACTCCAATTCAGAAATATTGCAATCATTGATTTAGTTTCACAGACAATACAAAACAAATTAAAAATATATTACTTTTAAAAAAAGCAGTACCTCAGATAATATGATATACAGTAAGCAGTACTCACAGTGAAGTCAGGCGAGTACTGGTCGAACTTGACGCAGCGGTAGAAGCGCGCGCACGAGCGCGGGTGCACGAAGTAGCCCTGTCGCGAGCACGCGAACTCCGTGCGGGTGTCCTGTCGGGTCCACAGGACGTGTTATTTTATGTTAAAGGGTCTTTCACGCCTGTTATCTTTTTATTAACAATTTTTTTTTTCGAAATTTTCAAATTTGTATGGATTTAATAAAATGGGCTTATTACTTATCAATTTACGAATCCAGTTACGAGTAATATAATGAATTTATTAAATACACTAAATTGTATTCCTAACATGTGTATACAAAAAATATTATCTATTAGTGTTGATGCAAATAATTTGAAATGAAAGTACCTCTCGAATGTTGTGTATGACGCCGTCCGCGTCGACCACCTGCGTGATGCGGTAGGGCGACAGCTGCAGCGCGGCCAGCGCGCGCCCGCCCCCCGGCTGCAGGATCTCGTTCTCTAGGGACCTGTAGTAAAACGTTGTAATGAATATGATTTTATTTTGGGAGTCGAGCACGCCTCGGTACGAATTGGGCACCACACCGGGGAAGTACCACACCCCCAAAACCCAAAACCGGCGTGAAATAGTAGCATGCTATTGTGTTTCGTACGGTGAGTGGGGGAGCCAGAAGCCCGTTTCTTTTTCCTCCCCCTTCCCAGTCCATTGACCGCCTCCTTGGTACATTGGTTAGCGCGTGAGCTTAGAACCGAGGGGTCCTGGGTTCGATTCCCGGTGGGGACGCAAAAACAAAAAAAAAATGTCTCGGTCTGGCAGGACACAGAAGGCTGATCACCTACTTGTCCATAAAGAAAATCGATCAGTGAAACAGATGTACATCATCTGCCCCATACCCCACTAGGGGACACGGGACTTCACTTTTTCCCAGTCCATTCCTTATTTCCAATCATTTATAATCTCCTCCTTAACCTTTAAAAGCGGGTAGCGCATTCGCAGAGGCACTATACCTTTGCGAATACTCATGGACGTTGGTAATCGCTTACAATCAGCCGAACCACATAAAAAAAATCTTTGGTTCGATTCATTAAGAACGATAATATGAGAACAACACCTAAATGATTATTCTTACCAATAAAAACTGAACCGCCTTTGGTCCTATTGGTCTAGTTGTAAAAACAAGAACAAATTTAAATATTACTACACGGGAGGCACAAGTTTTCAAATAAAGAATCATCAAAATCGGTTAACCCAAATCGAATGATCTATGTTAGCAAACACAAAAATACGGTTAAAATATAATTACGACTTCTTTTTAGTTAATATTGGCGCAACCTGGTAAATTGTTGTGTGATGTATCTGTATATTTTTTTGTAATTTAAAACCTTGAATATAAAAAAGTACATTTAATTATGTTTCCAATAAACATATTTGTAACGAGTTTACTACACACATTAAATAGATACTAGTTCTCAAAATAAAATAATATCTTTCATTTCAATCCTTTACCCAAAAAATAAGAAAAAAACCGTAAATCTATTCTAGAGCTATTACTGAAAAATAAGGTCTTTAAATATGTACCTGACTTTCCACCTTTTTAAAACACTATTATGCACGTCCAAGCATCACCTACCTCAGCACAGCTGCCCTCGGCGCTCTGCTCTGCTGATTCAGCACTTTATGGAGCGCACTCCTCAGAGTATTCCCACACGGAGTCTCCAGGTCCTTGTCCGCGGCGAACAGCGCCAGCCCAGCCAGACCCCGCACTCTGGCGTACTTGCCCTTCACGTCTACTGATGAAGAGTCCTCGAAGGAAATCCAGGTTGTGTTCCTGAAGATTGGGAAGATGGTAAGCAAATGGATGCTCTTATTTAACTCCATTTCGAAGGTCTTTGGGATGCGACCAAACATCTCATGGAGTTGTATGCATGTGCCAAATTATGATATACGCAATAAAATAAAGCCGTTGTTGATTTTCAATGGTTAATAAATACGCTTAAAAATGTATTTACAACGACTTTTAATGTAGGATACGAAAATTCTACTTGTTTTAGCAGTGAACGTGTGTGGCTATGATTTGCAGCTAAAAAAAACGATTGATAAATAAAATTATTTTACCGATGAAATTCATATGCAAGTGATGATTAAGATATTTTCGATTCACCTAAATATTGAATAAATTCGTATCTTTTGACAATATGTCTCCTTTGGATTGTGGTATCCAAATATACTCGTACAAACAGGATTGAATTTTTGCGTTCAATGTCAATATGCAACTAGGTAAATTTTACGAGATGCGTGCTAAAGGTTGCAAAAACTGGTTTCACAAATTCCTAGGAATTTTCTCAGGTTTTCCTTTATCACTTCCATAAGTAAACTATGTAATTATTTTGTCTTCTAAAATTCTATTTTTGTACATAATATTTTTTTTAAATACCCAATTTTTGACCAAAAAAACTTCACCTTTCAAAAGAAAAAAAACTGTGAGAAGAAAAATTATTAAAAAAAAATAATCTGTCCATACACAAAACTTGCTTACATATATATTTCTTATTTTCTCCTTATTGTTATTACATTGCTAGGCACCCAATACATACTTAAAAGCGTAAGGCGCGGACAGATCCTGGTCTCTCTCTAGAGTCCACCTCCCCTTCTGCAGCTGGCGGCACAGCTCCGCCTGGTCTATCTCCCTCGGCTCCTCCTCCAGGGTCGGGCTGCCGGGAGTGCTAAGCGTCTCGTTCTGTAGCTTGAACTGGCGAGCGGTAGCTGGCAGACTGATGACGATCTTGGAGGCAGGTATTCCAAGGCCGATAACTAGATCTACTACTGAATCCTGGAATGTTTGAAAGTTCACGTTAATGTATAGATTTAATGCAATACTCCATAGTAGTACTAATTGGAAAATTCTTGCAACTGCAGGAAAATCCTTGTTTTTTAAAGTGTCATAGCTTTATTTTAAATCCTGTACCCCGGCGGAATTGGTACGTAGCGTCTCATAATTTACGACATATTATTGTTATTCTCTGAATTAAGGTATGATTGATTTCTCACAATCAGTAAAATATTGTCATAAGAGAAACATATTAACGTGAAAAATGAAAAATGAATCCCCTGCAGCTTTTACATTAGCAATAACATCGGCCCATCACTTCTCTTAAATAAATAAATTTAACTCATAGACTTTCGTCCTATTTAACTTATTGCAAAATAACTAAATAACTTATATTATAAAGCTTAAATCTGACATAGATTATAAATAGCAGATGCACCTGTTATGTGTGGCCTAGATATCCTAAAATGTGGACATGCATCCAACATATTAGGTGCGAGCATGTTTAATCTTATTCCATTTGCGATAAAGTCTATTTTCCTACAAATAGAGCGCATTTGCTAACTTAATTTTTCTTAAAAGCCGTTTACCTTCTCAGTATTCAAGCTGTAGGATTGTACGTAAATTATGATATACAAAATTAATTATGTTATGCTTTAACTATAAGAAAACTTGTTTATTACATTATTGTTAGCAAAATAATAAATATGCTTACTTAATACTCATTCGTAAACATTATGATTCTTCAACACACACAAAGTTTTACAGGTATATATATATATATATATATATATATATATATATATATATATATATATATATATATATATATATATATATATATATATATATATATATATATATATATATATATATATATATATATATATATATATATATATATATATAACAAATAACAAATTATAATAATAAATTAAAAAAAAAACTGTTGCCCATTTTACGATATGTTTGATTAAGACATGATTTATATATCACTTTAATTAAAACACAAAAGTATACGAATTGAACGAATCAACAGCGCGATATTTTATCGGATCATTTTAAAAGTCAAGGAAATATCTAAATATGGTCAGATGGAATCCGGGTTATAACTTCCTATGCTAATAAAATTCGATACTTTAAGTGTAACATTTATTCTTAGACATATACCTAGTAATCAAAACCCAATCTCAATTATAATATATTAATAAATTCCTTAACAAAAAACTGTGATTCCAGCGTACTTAATTTTATTATAAATCCTTTTTACAGGCATTTCAATTGAAAGCATTTTGGAACTAAAAGTAGCACAATCAAAACGAGAATAAATAAATTTCAACCACTAAAGTAAAGGTTTCTTATTAACGTTTGGCTTATATAAGTATTGCAAAACGATTAACTTTAATAATTATTAATATTCACTTTTTTCCAAAAAACAGAAATTATTTAAAAATTAATATGATTACTCATTATATCTCAGAAGTCGTCCGGATATTAATTAAATTATCTAAAACCTTATTATGTTTACGGACATTTCCGACTATTCCACTCGCCTTTTATTTTTAAATAATAAAAATAATAAAACTTGGCTTATAAATCAAATGTTTAACATACAATTAAAAGTCAAGTGTACCTATTACAGCACAGAACGTCTAGGCTTTTAACCTTCCGTACCCTGTGTCTTACAACAAATGTTTTGATAGCTCACCGGGAATCGAACCCTGAACAGCTCAGTTTTGGCTCAAGCTACTGTGACAATTGACTTACGGTGTTCATCATATCCCACAAGCCGCTCAGTCTGCTTGGATGATACGTCATCTTCTTCACCATTCCCAAACCGTGAGTCTGCACCATCATAAGATCTGCCTTCTTGATCAACGTTCGCAGGTCATAGTATTTGGCCAGTAGCTCTGGATGTGCAGGTAGTGCCAGTAATAATGGACCCTTGTTAGCAGACGAGACCGCAGCTCGCGCTTCCCCGACCAACTCGGAGACTTTCGTCCTGTTGAAAGTCCGGTGGGCATCGTGGACCTCAAGACCTTGGATGTACTTCGATTTCAAAATGTCCTTGAAGTCCTGAAAATAAATATTTATATAAGAAAAAATTGAGAATAATAACTCTCTTGATAAAGGAAACATATTTTTTTTAATTAATCCATTGCATGTATTGCAATTTGCTATGAAATCAATTCCAATTAAAAATAAATTAAAAAAATACTTTTGTATTATTGCTAAGACAGTAAACGACCTTATCTTCAACAGATGTTACATATAAACGAAAGGAATATTACTCCTCTTATAATGTGGCGTGAGCTGTTTTTATGCAACAAAACAGTTAAGAGTTTAAGACCAACTAGAGATCCTTGAGGCACCCCAAGGCGCAAGAACCGACACTTTCAACTCTAATTCAACGCAATGCCATCGCTCACCATCTCATTTCCATTAAAGAAATTTGTCACCTAACCCTACACTGACCTTGCTAGTTGATAGATATGTATCGCAACAAATCCGATTAGTCTAAGCATTAGAGACAGTTTCGCAAGCGGGGGCAAGGCCGCGTCTTATCTCAAACCTGCTTACATCATGTTACTGTTACATATTGACAGTGGTACGGTTATTATGGACATATTTATGAAGCTGGTTTTTGATAAACATTGGGTAAACTATCACGGAATTAAACGCAACAGCGTTATTGATGGGTTGGTTACTGAGTTATTGTGCAAGAAAAAAGCTACTAATCCTACTTAAAATAATATAAATAATGCATATAATATAATCCTTCCTACTTAATATTATAAATGCGAAAGATTGTAAGGATATGTGTGTGCTTGTTGCTCTTTCACGTAAAAACTACTGAACCGATTGCAATGAAATTTGGTACGTAGATAGATGGACAACTGGAATAACATATTTTTATCCCGATATTCCTACGGGATACGGACTTACGCGAGTAAAACCGCAGGGCGCGGCTAGTAAAGTATAAATAGCAAAATTGTACTGTGATGAACCTTTTAATATAATTTAAACATATCTTGAGCTAATATATAAAGAGGAAATATCACGGGCATGGTTCGACCCAATTGAAATCGATAGCTACGATAATTGTTTAGTTAATACTAATTTTGTGATTGTGTATATTTTGTTATATTTCAAATTATAGTTGAAATATAGATATAAACAAGTACTAAGACAAAAAAATAAATAAATAGACAAACGATGAAAAACAAAACAGGCCAATTTCACGTACTTTATGCAATTTTTAATATCTTTCAACATTCAAAGAGAAAAGTTATACCAAGTTAAACTTTAAAAAGGATTTGTAAATAAATAACGAAATAGTAAATATTTCGAAACACAATTTCTGCTCAATTTCGTCAAAACGTTGATGGTATGATACATCTATATTTACGAGTGCCGTATTCAAATTATACACATTTCGACACCCTAAGTGTATAAATGCGTGTTAAATATATGGCATTTATTTTAATGTCCGTTTTATTTCAATATGAAGATAAATGTACTTCATTATATTTTATGTTCTGATTCATTAATAGGTTGAATAAGAGTTATGAATGAATAAATTAGCGCAAATGACAAATATGAGTTTATGGGTAATTCATAATGAGATTGTAGGTATTTTGAGTTATTCTTTCCAGTTTAATTTTTTTTATGTAATGGCCGGTAACTGTGCTAGTTGTGCGCCTGACGATTAACGCTCACCACCGCCCATGAACATTCGCAGATGTAGTGCCTAAGCAAATGCGGTGTTCACTTATAAAGGGGCTTATATCGCTTAAAATATATTATAAGAAATATGGAAAGAATTTACAACTGGAAAGTAGGAATGGACTGGTAAGGATGAGGAAAAGGAAACGGGCCTCCGGCTGCCCCACTCACCGTGCGAAACACAGTAGCATGCTATTATTTCACGCCAGTCTTCTGGGGTTTGGTATCTCCCCGGTACGAGCTGGCCTTATTGTGCCGAAGCGTACTCGACTCCTCTATGACAATTTTTGGACATCACAACGGATTAACAGATGCAATCAATATGTCTATAATATTTATAAGAAAGTTATGTTTCTCTGACGAGTTGTTATCTGTTTCAATGACTTTTCTCTATTTTCCTTAATATGTTATCGTGCCTTATTTAACGCAATATGATAAATTAAATACTTTTTATCAGATTTTAAGTGCGTTTTATTTCGACTTTTCATGTTCATAATTTTTGTCGATTATCTTAATTTTTGTATGTATACATTAAAATTTATTCTTACTTTGTCTTTCAAGTTACAATATGCTTATATGCGAAACTTAACTCTATGGAACCTACTCGTCCGTTGGAAAGGCACGTTTAGATAGGTTATATTATTATCTAGCTGTTAAGATTTGTGCAAGTCGAAACGCCATTCCAACCAGCATTATGTATGGTCAATGCTAGTTTAGAGAAGAGGTTCGATTTGACGCTGATCTATGAACTCTAAAATTATAAAATATTAAAAAAAGCTGTATCAGATATTATATCTACTAGCATGTATGATAAACCAAAGTACTAAACATATATAAAGCAAGATAGAAGTTAATAAAAATAGTACCTGGATGACCGAGCTTTGCTCGGTATTTTTTTTTTTATTCGCCAAAAAATAGTATTATTATTCGCCAATAGATGTCAGGAAGAGTCATAATAAATTGGGACTACTCAAACGCCTCCTATTTGTTAAAAAAGTAAGTTTAAGTCGATAAAACACGAATATGACATTTTCTTAAACAGATTCCTAGCTAGATCGATTTATCGCCCCCGAAACCCCCTATATACCAAATTTCATGAAAATCGTTGGAGCCGATTCCGAGATTCCAATTATATATATATTATTAAAGATATAAGATATATATAAAGCTCGTGGCTTTGTAATAAACAAACACATACACGCACCGCCATACGCGACCTCTTTTTCATAATTTATTACGTTTCTTGTGCAACAGATCCAAGATACATTATAAATTAACGAACTGAATAAAACACAGGACGTCCTGTCGAAAGAAACGGTTCGACTTCGTTAAATTGCCTTTTCGGTTACACTTGATTAGACAATTTATTGCTTGCGGTAAAGCTCAAGAGGAAAATGTGGGTCTTAACCATGTCTTAACAGTTACTCATTTGAAATAATATTTAGTATATTATTTTTATTAGTTTTTCTTGTTAGTAATTGAACAATTTTTTTTTGGCTTGATGTGTGTTTTGTTCAATGTGTATTTTTTACAAAGTAATAAAGCATACACAAGTTTACCGCCTTTTCCTTTTCTGTGTCTGTGGAGTTCCTATTATCCGGTTTTATACAACCCATCACCAGAGTATCCAGCCCACTTGGCTGGATACTTAGGGTTTACTTACTTAGGGTTAAACTACAGGGTTAAAACTCATAAAAAATGATTGCAAATTAGTAAAGAAAATGAATTTTAAATAATATTTACATTTGTATTTTTTAATTTTCCTCACCTCCTCTTTACCATCCTCCCCAAAACTAAATTCGAACTACGACTGATTTTTATTAACACGCTTTTATTAGCTTCACTTGTATGTTTGTATGTATGTATGTATTTAGAAATTAAAAA
Organism: Zerene cesonia; assembly: GCF_012273895.1. Taxonomy (NCBI): domain Eukaryota; kingdom Metazoa; phylum Arthropoda; class Insecta; order Lepidoptera; family Pieridae; genus Zerene; species Zerene cesonia. The sequence goes on along the minus strand of NC_052116.1, from coordinate 9,518,504 downwards.
CTTTTCAACGGATTTTAAACGCGATTTATTCATTATATTATTAACCCGACGTTTCGAACACTTTACAGCGAGCGTGGTCACGGGGAGACGTGATTTCTAAATGTATAATACTCGCGTGAAACCAAACACAAGAAAATACTATGTATGTATGTAACTCACACCCGTTTTTCTCCCACTTCCCGCGAACCGATTTCATTCAAACTTTGTACACTTATTA